>NC_049208.1:4335378-4400378 GCF_013347855.1 Anguilla anguilla | reverse complement strand
TTTTCCATTTTAAAGCCCATTTACTACAAACTATTTCCTGCAAACAATCACATCGGGATGAAGAAGTCATGGGTGCTTGAACTTTATTTGTCTTTATTTTATTTGTCTTTATTTGACAATTTCTGGCAGGAAAAACGTTGTGTCGTGGTGGTGTCTTGAGGAGATGTGTTGTGACTGACAGACAGTTAGCACAGGGCAACGTAATTACGGAGAATGCCGTCGATTGGTTAAAAGTTTCATCCTGTATTTACATTTTCATCTTTTTTTTTGCCTTGCTCATCCAATCACAGAGTACTTCCACGTGAGGACTGATGGTGTTCCCAGGCAACGCAATTCCTGACTGGAAAAAAAAAACAAAAAAAAAACAACTCCGCTAGTCGGAAGTTAGCCAGGCTAATTATCATAGCAACCTACTTATAAAAATGCTTTATTACACAATGATAATGTAACTGTGACCTACTTATAAAAATGCTTTATTACACAATGATAATGTAACTGTGACAAAAAAAAATTATTTGAGTTTTATTTTCACGATGACGGATTGCCTATCACAAGCAGCTTTCAAGGGTCTGCAAGTTGATTTGCATACTGCACGGAAATGAATGGAAACCAGTGGCTGCCAGTTGGGGTAGGAAAAACAAATACAAAATTCTGAAGAGCTGTTGTATGATTTGTATTTGGTTTGCAGCGCTGTGACTGATGCAAACTTTGTAGTAAATGGGCTTTGAACTAAATACAAAATACTGGTATGGTCTTTTAAGCTTAAAATAAAAACTTAAAATTTCACTAGAATTGCAAAATTCGCTTCTCCCACTAGAGGGCAGTGCAGATAGGCCGGAATCCCAGGTGAACAAGGGAAGTTGGCATTTCTTAAGGAGAACAGATAGACAGCACTCTTGATAGCCAGTAACAAGTGTACCAAGAAGTGCCGGAAACCACTTTTTGGCCTGTTGTTAGCATAGTGAACTATCCTGATGTACCTAATGTGTAGCCTGTTCCATTTTACATTATGACGTGCCCTGCATTGCACCTACACCTTCCGATGAAGACAATGTATGTGGCCCACTTTGCAAGACATCCAAGCTTTTTGTATACAACTAATGACTCTGTGTGTGCATCAGTAAAAATGTTAATTATTTTTTAAAGTTTATTTTATTCATTGTAATACAACACTTAACGAAACTGAGAATAATAATAAAACAGTAAATAACATTTTTTGATACAGACGTTAATGCAAAGAATGTAAATGAATTTCCTTCCAATCGGGAATTAAGGACACAAAATCAGTCCGTGGGAACCTTCTGTGGAATCTCAGTGCACCTTCTCTTGCCTTCGCTGCCACACGCTGTTGCAGCCAGAAAGTAGCCTGTAAATCTTTGTTGTGCTCCCCCCCACAACGCACATACTCATATGCACTAACCCAGCCTTTACATTAACACACGCACACGCATGCACGTACGCACACACACGCACGCAAGCACGTACGCACGCACGTACGCACGCACACATGCACACACATGCACACACGCGCACGCACACACGCACGCACGCACATGCTTAATACATACACGCACACACACACACACATTCACACACACACACACATGCACACACACGCACGCACGCACGCACACTCACACACATTCACACACACACACTCACATGCTTAATACAAACGTACACAGATCGATATACATGCACACATATGCATCAACATCATACTGAATATTACCTCTGTAAACAAAAAAAGTGCCACATCTTCATATGTCACGTGTCACTGTCAATGAATATGTACTGTGCTATATTTGGGCCATAATTTCACATAGTTATAATGGGATTGGTTGATGTACAGGCTCAGAACATGTTCTGCTAACAGTCAAGGCATCTGGATACTCTACGGTGCGCAGCATTTGTGTCCCCTGGGAACACCCTCCCCCCTGGGTTTTGGTTCCACTTCAGGTTAAGGCTGTAACAATGTTGCAGCAGTAAAAGGACTGGCTCACTACAGCTGTTAGATATGCAGTGTCACACACTCACATGGAAGAAGATGCAGGCTGTAATGTATTCACATCATCTGGAAGTAAAATTGGTTGTTTTTCTAAAAATACATTTTCAGGTTAATTCAGTCCAACCCCAAAGTGTTTTCTGTGTTTCAATCCCAAATAGAAGGTGATGCACAGACCATAATTAAAATCTGTATTATTGGATTTCTGAACCTAATGCCGGATTTCCGTTCCTAATACCATAACCTAAGAAATATAATATGGAGTAGCTTCAGTACATATAAATGTAAACTATTATATGAAACTACAGAATATGTATAAACTACACATGAAAATGTTTATTATTATAGTAATCCAGGCTGAGGATACAGCTTGGGAATTCTGAACCATTCTGAATTCTCAGTGTACAGGTTCAGTTTGGTCTTCTGCCCACAAACCCCTTTTTGAATTGGAGCCTTTGAATATTTTAGGCGTCCCCTTAATGGAGACGATAATGGTCATTTTCTACATTTTATAGAGCGTTTTTTTCAAGATCTTGGAGCTCAACCTCAACCATCAGCAACGCGTCGAACGCACGGGGCGATGCGCATGATACAAGGCAGCCATTTTGACCGTTCACCACACAGCTTAGAAGAAGAAGGAGGCAATTACAGAGCCAATTAAAAGTTGTCACTGAACATTTGAGGCAACTCCCTTTCTAAAATGAGTATTATTGGGTATTTGTGGTTTTGCAGAATTTCTTCCTTATCGAGTGTGCAGTACAATTAAATATGATGTGGCTGTGTGGGCGTTGTCGTAACAGCTGCCCCTGGAGAAAAATGCTACATCTTCGTTTTATACTTCATCTTTCACCAGAGCGGGGGGTCTCAGTGGCAGCCCAGCCAGACGCACCAATACTGGGAGAGCCTGTTAGCTAAACGCTCACAAACTGGCCAAAATGACGACGACAAAGCATACCACCACCACCACCACCACCACCACCATCATCATCATCATCATCATCATCATCATCATCGTTGCTATCTTCGTAACGTTGCGGTATTTGACACGTATGTATTTATATGAAGGCTGGCGGGTAAAAGTCATCCTGCTGTTGCTAAGCAGCCTCGCGCCGATGGACAGACCAGCAAAGACGGACGGACAAACGGACGGATGGACGAACGGACGGACGGTCAGTTGTCCTGGACGACGATGTCCACCACGCCGTGCACCTGCGTGAGCTGCGGACAGTGCATGGAGGCCACCAGCTTCCTGACCCCAGAGAGAGACGGAACGAAGTGCTCTTTCAGAGTGACCGCGGAGAGACCGGCCACATCACTGAGAGAGAGAGAGAGAGAGAGAGAGAGAGAGAGAGATGGGGGGTGGGGGAGAATGGCAAGGTACAGTCAGACACGTATAAACAACAGGCAGGTATAGGCAGCAGACAGAGGTACAGACAGGCAGGTATAGGCAGCAGACAGAGGTACAGACAGGCAGGTATAGGCAGCAGACAGAGGTACAGACAGGCAGGTATAGGCTGAAGGCAGAGGTAAAGGACAGACAGATATAAGCTGCAGACAGAGGTACAGACATACAGGTATAAGCTGCAGACAGAGGTACAGACAGACAGGTATAGGCTGCAGATGGACAGAGGTACAGACATGCAGGTATAGGCTGCAGATGGACAGAGGTACAGACAGACAGGTATAGGCTGCAGACAGACAGAGGTACAGACATGCAGGTATAGGCTGCAGACAGACAGAGGTACAGACAGACAGGTATAGGCTGCAGACAGAGGTACAGACAGACAGGTATAGGCTGCAGACAGACAGTGGTACAGACGGACAGCTGTGGTGTCTTACCCCACTGGAATTTCCTTGATGCTCTGCAAGCCAAGCCCCTCCACCCGGAACACCACGCCCTTGAGTGGGCATGGCAGGGGGTTTTTGAAGCATATCTCGGCTGCCATCTCTTTGCCCACAACAGCGTCCCCTATAGGCTGGAAGGACCAAGCGCATGAGGTTACGGTGTTTGTTAGCTACATAACGCTCAGACTTGACACAAAACATCCCTCACTGTCACTGATGTGACTGATTCGGGGTGACTGATGACTGATTGTGCTGGTACAGGATCCCTAACTGAATAGGGGTTAGCGATAGCTGAATGTGTTGGTCCTGGTAGTAGGTCACTGTAATTGATAAAGTGTTAGCAACAACTGATTGTGCTGGAGCTCGTAAGAGCATAACTAATTGTTTCGGGATGAGTGATGACAGATTTGGTGAGGGCTTTTTGCAGTAAACAGGTCTGGAGTATGGGTTAGGGTTAGTGATAACTGATTTAGTGAGGAATGTCCATAGTTATCAGGGCCAGGGTGTGGGTTACGGATAACTGATAACTGATGTATAAATTTGTAGTAAACAGGGCCAGAGTATGGAGTAGGGATAGCTGATTTGGTGAAGGATTTTTATAGTAAACAGGGCTGGAATATGGGCTTGGGTTAGCGGTAATGGGTTTGGTGAGGGATTTCTGTAGGGAACAGAGCTGGAGTATGGGCTTTTGTTAGCGGTAATGGGTTTGGTTGAGGGATTTCGGTAGGGAACAGAGCTGGAGTATGGGCTTGGGTTAGCGGTAACGGGTTTGGTGAGCGATTTCTGTAGTGAACAGGGCTGGAATATGGGCTTGGGTTAGCGGTAATGGGTATGGTGAGGGATTTCTGTAGGGAACAGGGCTGGAGTATGGGCTTGGGTTCGCGGTAATGGGTTTGGTGAGGGATTTCTGTAGGGAACAGAGCTGGAGTATGGGCTTGGGTTCGCGGTAATGGGTTTGGTGAGGGATTTCTGTAGGGAACAGGGCTGGAGTATGGGCTTGGGTTAGCGGTAATGGGTATGGTGAGGGATTTCTGTAGGGAACAGGGCTGGAGTATGGGCTTGGGTTCGCGGTAATGGGTTTGGTGAGGGATTTCTGTAGGGAACAGAGCTGGAGTATGGGCTTGGGTTCGCGGTAATGGGTTTGGTGAGGGATTTCTGTAGGGAACAGGGCTGGAGTATGGGCTTGGGTTCGCGGTAATGGGTTTGGTGAGGGATTTCTGTAGGGAACAGAGCTGGAGTATGGGCTTGGGTTCGCGGTAATGGGTTTGGTGAGGGATTTCTGTAGGGAACAGGGCTGGAGTATGGGCTTGGGTTAGCGGTAATGGGTATGGTGAGGGATTTCTGTAGGGAACAGAGCTGGAGTATGGGCTTGGGTTCGCGGTAATGGGTTTGGTGAGGGATTTCTGTAGGGAACAGGGCTGGAGTATGGGCTTGGGTTCGCGGTAATGGGTTTGGTGAGGGATTTCTGTAGGGAACAGAGCTGGAGTATGGGCTTGGGTTAGCGGTAATGGGTATGGTTGAGGGATTTCTGTACGGAACAGGGCTAGAATATGGGCCTGGGTTAGCGGTAATGGGTATGGTTGAGGGATTTCTGTAGGGAACAGGGCTGGAGTATGGGCTTGGGTTAGCGGTAATGGGTTTGGTGAGGGATTTCTGTAGGGAACAGGGCTGGAGTATGGGCTTTTGTTAGCGGTAATGGGTTTGGTTGAGGGATTTCTGTAGGGAACAGGGCTGGAGTATGGGCTTTTGTTAGCGGTAATGGGTTTGGTTGAGGGATTTCTGTAGGGAACAGAGCTGGAGTATGGGCTTGGGTTAGCGGTAATGGGTTTGGTGAGAGATTTCTGTAGGGAACAGAGCTGGAGTATGGGCTTGGGTTCGCGGTAATGGGTTTGGTGAGAGATTTCTGTAGGGAACAGGGCTGGAGTATGGGCTTGGGTTAGCGGTAACGGGTTTGGTGAGGGATTTCTGTAGGGAACAGGGCTGGAGTATGGGCTTGGGTTAGCGGTAATGGGTATGGTGAGGGATTTCTGTAGTGAACAGGGCTGGAGTATGGGCTTGGGTTAGCGGTAACGGGTTTGGTGAGGGATTTCTGTAGGGAACAGAGCTGGAGTATGGGCTTTTGTTAGCGGTAATGGGTTTGGTGAGGGATTTCTGTAGGGAACAGAGCTGGAGTATGGGCTTTTGTTAGCGGTAATGGGTTTGGTTGAGGGATTTCTGTAGGGAACAGGGCTGGAGTATGGGCTTTTGTTAGCGGTAATGGGTTTGGTTGAGGGATTTCTGTAGGGAACAGGGCTGGAGTATGGGCTTGGGTTAGCGGTAATGGGTTTGGTTGAGGGATTTCGGTAGGGAACAGAGCTGGAGTATGGGCTTGGGTTAGCGGTAATGGGTTTGGTTGAGGGATTTCGGTAGGGAACAGAGCTGGAGTATGGGCTTGGGTTAGCGGTAATGGGTTTGGTTGAGGGATTTCGGTAGGGAACAGAGCTGGAGTATGGGCTTGGGTTAGCGGTAATGGGTTTGGTGAGGGATTTCTGTAGGGAACAGAGCTGGAGTATGGTTTGGTGATACTCACTGTGATGTTGATGTCTGGAGTGCGTAGCCGGAAACTGGTCTGTGTGGCCAGAACCTGTTGGGTCTCCCGAACCCGACCCGACAGCGTCAGCATCAGCGCACCCTGGTCCACCAGCTGGTCCTGGTAGTTCTGATATGGCAGGACCCAGGTGATGGTCTTAACTGGGGGTGAGAGAGATGGCAGGGGACGGAATTACTTGACCACACATAGGAATTAATGCACAGGAGTCATGTGACCAGTGTTTATTTATTTATTTCTTTATGTATCTATTTATGTATGCATCTTTCAACATTTTTTTGGTTCCAATCAACTTTCCCCCACAGACATAATAAACAAACTGCTGCTAAGAAATCTTCTCCTCAACAAACGGTATACAGGTATATCATTGTGGGCGGTCACATTCTCGAGCCAAAATGGCAACCGCAGGGTCCCCGGTTTCTCACCTTCGTTGGGCATGAGTTCGACGAGGAACTGGTCCTTCTTGATGGTGCCCTTGAGCACGCCGGTGTAGTACATGACCTCCACCTGGCTGTGGAGGCTGGCACTGCGCGGGTGGGAACTCTGGTTGCGCAGGACGATGGTCAACTGGGCGTCTACCCCGATGCAGGGCCCCTCCCCCTCCATGGTGACCTGCATGCACACGTCCTCCGCCATGGGGGCGGAGTAGATGTTTGGCTTGGTGCCATAGCGACTGGCGGTCTCCACAGCGATGCGCTCCTCCTCTGACCCTGATGAGTGGGTGGGGGGGGGGGGGGAGTGAGAGGAAGTGAGTGTGGGGGGGGGAGTGAGAGGAAGTGAGTGTGGGGGGAGCAGAGGGCAGGGAGAGAGAGAGAAATGGGTGGGTGGAGGGTTGACACATGATGAATAACGAGTGCTAAAGTTGAAAGCTTGGGTGGTTTCTCAGTAATTCAGTCCAGTGCAATCATTGTGCAATCACCAGCAATAGAGACACCCCCCTCTATCCTCTTTTCATCTCAATCTCTTTCCTCCCTGTCTTGTTCAATTTCTCTCTCCCACTTCTGCTCCTCTACTTCATTCTATTTCTCTCCCTTTCTTTCCCCCCCCTCCCCCCCCCCCCCCCCCACCTCCCCTGTTCTCATGTTCTTCAGTTCTTCCTACCCGCCGGATGTTCCCTACCTTCTGTTTTTAGAGGTGGGTAATGTCCCCTTAACGTCTGGGTGCATGTAGAGGTGGGTGATGTCCCCTTAACCTCTGGGTGCATGTAGAGGTGGGTGATGTCCTCTTAACCTCTGGGTGCTTGTAGAGGTGGGTGGTGTCCCCTTAACCTCTGGGTGCTTGTAGAGGTGGGTGATGTCCCCTTAACGTCTGGGTGCATGTAGAGGTGGGTGATGTCCCCTTAACCTCTGGGTGCATGTAGAGGTGGGTGATGTCCCCTTAACGTCTGGGTGCATGTAGAGGTGGGTGATGTCCCCTTAACCTCTGGGTGCTTGTAGAGGTGGGTGATGTCCCCTTAACCTCTGGGTGCATGTAGAGGTGGGTGATGTCCCCTTAACCTCTGGGTGCATGTAGAGGTGGGTGATGTCCCCTTAACCTCTGGGTGCATGTAGAGGTGGGTGATGTCCCCTTACCCTCTGGGTGTTTGTAGAGGTGGGTGATGTCATCCCGCATGTTGGATCCCACAGCCTTGGTGCTGATGAAGTGCCCCACGGCCTTCTTCTCACTGTGGATCTGGCTGAAGGTGCCGTCCAGATTCCTCTGCCAGTAGATCTTATCGCTGTTCACCTGGGAGAGGACAGGAGCGAGAAGAGAGCTTCTCAGAGATGACACATGAGACAGAGGAGGAACAGAGAGAGAGAGAGACAGAGAGACAGAGAGAGAGAGAGAGAGAGAAAAGACAGCTTCTCAGAGATGACACATGAGCCAGAACACACAAGTCTCCAAGAGAGGAAAGGGAGGAGACAGATGAGGAACAAAGAGACAGAGAAAGAAAGGAGACAGAGAGAGAGCGAGAGAGAGAGAGAGGATACCTCAGCGAAGACGAAGGGCGTGTCGTGCTTGTGATAGACCTGTCCGTTACGGATGGCCGTGACAGAGGCGGGTCCACAGCGGAAGGTCCCCTGGCTGGTCTCCTGTGGGGTTGAGTCGACGGCCTGCCACCCCCCCATCCCCGGGGGCAGGTCCGGCCGTGCCATCCAGCAGTCATTCCACACATGAAAGTTCCTAAGGCGAGAGAGAGAGAGAGAGAGAAAGAGAGAGAGAGAGATAGAGAGAGAGGAGAGGGCGAGAGGGAGGAAGAGATGGTTGTCGTCGTTGTTGCTGGTTACTCATCTGCGTCGGCAGGTGTTGCTCCACGCTTTGGCGATATTTAATGATGCATTTCCCCGCAAATAAAGCATTTTGAATTTTAATTTGAACCTGAGGGGGTAAGTTGAGGGGGGGAAAATATGTAAGCGAAAGAAAAGGAAAGGGTAACGGGGTTTCCAGGATACCCCATCTGATGCAAACGCTCTTGCTAAACATTGCCGAGGACAACAGGCTGAGATATGGGTCGCATGAGTTAGCTGGATAACTGCGCTAAAGTAAAACCCAGAAAAGCTCTTTTTACTTCAGTCCATGTTGCCAGAATTGGGAGGTGTTCTGGGCTTTACTCGCAGCCAACTCAGCAATCCTGTTTTGTGACACAGGCCTCTGGAGTGGAAAGCTTGTAGAAACAGGATAGTTTGGATCTACATCTGAAAAATCAGCTCAGAGAAATCCCATAAATCTCTCATCTCACTGGCATCACCAGTCTCCACAATCCCAGACCCACAGAGAGACACAGATTTCAGCCTTTATCAGAATCGAATCTACGACAGGGTTTTATTTGCCTAGGATGACAGCATCTCAGTATGTGCCAGCTGGGCGAATGTGTCCCTGCAAATCCTTCTGTTTAGCTGTGGCACTGTGGAACTGCGAACTGCGGCATGATGGGACACGGCTTGCCTTTGCCTGGTTCAGAGGACAGCATGTGCTTTCCCACACTGTTCTGGCAATAAGTGAAGCTATGTGTGCTGTCGGGCATTCCAAATCGGGGAGAAAGGGGAAGGGGGCATGCAAATGGTTAAAAAAAAAAAACAAAACAAAAAAAACAGAAGTCACTAGAATGGTAGCGATGCCAAAAGCATCAGAGCGATGTCATCGGGGACAGAAAGGCCACAATGTCAGCCTTACCAGACGGAGTCAGAGTTCAAGGAGTTGAGAGCTTCCATGTTCTCGTTGAAATATATGTCTATTGTCAGGGAGACGTCCGTGTCGTGGGCAGACTGGAAGTTTGTCACACTTCGAGCAGGGACACCCAGACACCGGAGCACTGAAAGAGGTCAACAGAGAAACAGGTTGCATGGGGGTGAGCTCGTAAACGGGTGTCCCCCAGGGGTCAGTCCTTGGTTCTCTCCTCTGCTCTCTCTACGCCTCAGTCTTTTAGCAGTATCACAACCTCCTTGTGGCCCTTCTTGCCATTCCTGCAATGACAACACACAACACACAACACACACAACTGCACTTCCAGGTCACGTCTCCCGTCTGTTCTGCCCCTTGGTGGTGGAATAAGCTTTCTACTGCAGTCGAAGCAACAGAAACCCTGCCCACCTTCCGATGCAGACTGAGAACTCACCCATTCAGACTGATCCATAGAATCCCTGACCCCCTTTAGATATCCTTTCTTTTTCGCTTTCTTTCCTTGGATTTCCTTTTGGATAACGCTATAGTTATAGCTGTGTAAGGTTACCTGTACAGTCACACCAAACTTAGTGAGGGAGTATGGAGGGAGGGGCAATAAGTCCCACTGGTTTCGCCGTATATCACACGGAGATGTCAGAAGAATCTGCTGAGACTTTCTTTTTAAATAAATGTACGCTTTGTCGATTGGCCAGGACTGCAGGGGATGTGTTTCGTGAGACACTCTCTGCGTTCAGAATGAAATGACGCCACGCACCTCACAAGCAAGTTGTTTTGCTTTATTTTCAGGGGGGGGGGGGGGGGGCCCATCATTTGAAATCCTCTCTAAATTAGTCCATGCACCAGGTTTAACAGTCACACAGTCACAGTCGGACACACACACACACACACACACACACACACACACACACACACACACACACACACACACACCACACACACACACACCTGTGGTGGTGACTCCGGAGAACACCCAGCACTGGCCGTATTTGACAGGCATGCCTCCTTCCTCGTGGTACTTCTTCAGGATATCCACACTCCCGCTCCACGCCGTGGGCGCGGTCCCACCGGCGTAGTCCCCCGACCAGTTTCCCTCCAACACCCCCCGATCATCCGGGGAGTTAATCTGAGAGAGAGAGAGAGAGAGAGAGAGAGAGAGAGACAGAGCGAGAGAGAGAGCGAGAGAGAAAGAGAAAGTGAGATGCCCTTCCATGACTGTTGAAGAGAAGCTGTCAGTCCTTTAAAGAGAAGCCTCGCTCATTTTCAGCCCAACGTGCGTCATGTTGCTGTCGCCACCTTGGCCTGCAATTCCACCGCTGCTCCTGCACAGAGAGTGGGGGCGCTGTTTCCCACTGAATTATCTTTTAAGATTAATTTCCACATAATGTATTCAGGTAAAGGTTTGCAGTAATATCCACAATGTGAGCAATATTCACCCATAATGACTCATTCTTGTAGGCATTCGACACTGTGATGTCCATGTTGCAATTATAACTTAGATAACTAAGCATAAGCATCTATTAGTATTATTTTTCTTTGATTACACTTTCTCTATTTAATTTCATTATATTTGAACACCAATGATAATTTTATCAATGGATTTAACTGAATTGACGACTAAGCAGAACGACTGACACCAAGAGCGCGCTAGTGAAAACGGTAGCGTGGCTACGACAGCTGCGAGTGAAGATGTTGACGGTGCGCGTGAACAGTGAACGCACCATGGCGGTTATGGCTCTGACCACGTTCACCGGGTCTCCCCGGCCGGGCGCCAGAACATCGCTCTTCTCCAGGATGTAGAGGCAGGCCGCGAGGACTCCTTCACTAAACTGAGGGAGAAGGGGAAAGCTTATATAAAGCAACATAATAATAATAATAATAATAATAACAATAACAATTATTATTATTATTATTATTATTATTTAATAGAAATGAATAGGATTATTAATAACAATGTACAATATTCAATAATGATAATAATAATAATAATAACAACAATTATTATTATTATTATTATTATTATTATTATTATTATTGGGGCTGATCAGTGTGGTTCAGGTTATGCAGGTTTCTCTCTTCCTCTCTCTCTCTCTCTCTCTCTCCTCCTCTCTCTCCACCTCTCTCTCTCTCTCTCTCCCTCTCTCTCTCCTCCCTACCTGTCCATAGTTCCAGGTTCGGGCTCCGATCTGTTTCTCCGTGCCGTAGTAGATCCTCCCCGTGTCGTTCAGGACGTACTCCTGCCTCTCCTCCTCGTCGTCCATGTACACCGTGTCGTCTGCGAGAGGCGGGGAAGAAGACGGAGAGAGAGAGGGAGTGAGAGAGAGGGGGAGAGAGAGAGAGAGGGAGTGAGAGAGAGAGGGAGTGAGAGAGAGGGAGAAGGAGAGAAAGAGATGGTTGTTGTTATTGGTTGTTATTACTGCATATTTATTATGCAATATTTAACAATGCATTAAGACCACCTGGGCTGTAGAGGGCGCTGTTCTCATTTATTCACGTCACGTAAATAGCATTCACAGAGCCCCTCCACAGCCAGCAGGAAACCCCTGGGACATTAATGCTCAATACTGAACCAGGGCAGCAGTACACCGTACTTACCGTAATGTACACAATTATTTGGGTCAACATTTTGGTTTGATAGCACAGTCAGGCATAATATACAAAGTGTTGATTGGCGTTCTGTTTTTTTCGTCAGGCTAAGAAGCGTGCTAGTGTCCAGGCCCATGTTAGTTTGTAGTGGCCTATCAGAGCCTGTGTTAGAGTTTGGATTAGCCTATCAGGGCTTGTGTTAGAGTTTGGAGTGGCCTATCAGAGCCTGTGTTAAGAGTTTGGAGTAGCCTATCAGGGCTTGCGTTAGAGTTTGGAGTGGCCTATAAGGGCCTGCGTTAGAGTTTGGATTAGCCTATCAGGGCTTGTGTTAGAGTTTGGAGTGGCCTATCAGAGCCTGTGTTAAAGTTTGGAGTAGCCTATCAGGGCCTGTATTACAGTTTGGAGTGGCCTATCAGAGACTGTGTCCGAGTTTGGAGCGGCCTATCAGGCACGCCTGCCTGTATGGGGTGAGGCAAGGGTATTTCAGCTTGCCTGGGGGCAAAAGAATGTCTCACAGAGAGCTAAAATAGCGATATCACCCCTGTGTCAGAGGGCATTACCACCTCCCTGTGAGAGAAGGGGCAACTCCTCCCCCAATTCACCCGAATCAATAAGCGTAACGTAGGCAGTATACTCCAAATACTTCATACTACCCCCCTCCTCTCTCCCTCCCTCACTCACCCATGCACCAGGGGTTGAACAGCATGATGATGTCATTGCTTAGGTCTTCAGGTGTGGTGGCCACGCCCTTTGGGCCGCGGGTCACCACGGTGAGATGGTATCGGCCAATCAGGGCCGTTGGAGGGGAGCTGATGGACAGCCTGATCCTGTTGCCGTCCTGCTCCATGATCTTGGCCTGCCATTGGCCACCTTTCAGCTCCTCTACCAATGGGATGATGATGTGTGTGCCCTTTGACACCAGGGGGCGGGGTCCTGTGACACAACACACACACACACACACACACATTGTTAATGCATACCGACAGAGAGGTATTTAGATTTGTATTTTGAATATTTTTGTTTGTTCGTTTTCATCCCCTACATGTATCCCCCTGTGGAATCCCCCCCCCCCCCCCCCCACACACACACACACACACATACTTTCAGGTTTCAAGAGGACCTGTCACACAAACACACACTTGTCGAATCGTAGACACACACCTGTCTTGAGCTCCAGGTGAAGCTTGTCGGTGTCGGAGTTCAAAGGTCGTGAGAGGTCAAGGGCCACCTGGAAGGTCTGGCCACGGCGGATGATGAGGTCATCGCTGAGGTACTGGTCTGTTTGATGCTCAGCGCGGTTTTGCTCCTTCTGAGATTTCAGGAGGTCCACGGAACGAACCTGCAGCGATACATCTGAGTAGAAGGGAGGGAGGAGAAGAGAGGGAGAGGTGGGGGGAGAGTAATATTTACACTCACATAGAAAAATGTGCAGTAAGAGTGTAGAGTGTAGCGTGGTTCTGCATATGAGCAGTAAGAGCGTAGAGTGTAGCGTGGTTCTGCACATGTGCAGTAAGAGCGTAGAGTGTAGCGTGGTTCTGCACATGTGCAGTAAGAGTGTAGAGTGCAGAGTGGTTCTGCACATGAGCAGTAAGAGCGTAGAGTGTAGCGTGGTTCTGCACATGTGCAGTAAGAGTGTAGAGTGCAGAGTGGTTCTGCACATGAGCAGTAAGAGCGTAGGGTTGTTCTGCACATGAGCAGTAAGAGCGTAGAGTGTAGCGTGGTTCTGCACATGTGCAGTAAGAGTGTAGAGTGTAGCGTGGTTCTGCACATGAGCAGTAAGAGCGTAGAGTGTAGCGTGGTTCTGCAC
Source organism: Anguilla anguilla (assembly GCF_013347855.1). NCBI lineage: Eukaryota > Metazoa > Chordata > Actinopteri > Anguilliformes > Anguillidae > Anguilla > Anguilla anguilla. Next base: position 4,386,389 of record NC_049208.1, on the reverse strand, counting down.
ATGAGCAGTAAGAGCGTAGAGTGTAGCGTGGTTCTGCACATGTGCAGTAAGAGCGTAGAGTGTAGCGTGGTTCTGCACATGTGCAGTAAGAGTGTAGAGTGTAGCGTGGTTCTGCACATGTGCAGTAAGAGTGTAGAGTGTAGCGTGGTTCTGCACATGTGCAGTAAGAGTGTAGAGTGTAGCGTGGTTCTGCACATGAGCAGTAAGAGCGTAGAGTGTAGCGTGGTTCTGCACATGTGCAGTGAGGTGCTCCCGCCTGTTTTACCCTGCAGCTCGTTGTCCCCGATTAGGGGCTGGGGCGGCTTCACCCCGTCCTCCTCCGCCCGTCCTACGCCATTGTCCACGTCCGTCGCATTCCCAGGGGTCGTGTCTGGGCGGGTCGCGTCTGGGCGGACAGCGTCCACCGTCGCGTCACCCAACTCGCTCTGTCCTCGGCAACAGCTAGGACATGCCCACCGTAACCAGCGGCGACAGCGCCCCTTTCCCTCCGGTTCCTTGCCCTCCGCCACTTTCTCCACTGGCCCCTCCCCCTGGGACGCGCCCGCCCCCGCGCCCGTGCCCGCCCCTGTGCCCGCTGACGGGAATCTCCCCACCAGCTCCACCGGCATCCTGAGAGACAGTGAGAGAGAGAGAGAGAGAAAGAGAGGGAGAGAGAAAGAATGAGAGACAGAGTGAGAATTTTCAAGTATTACATTCGCATATAATTAATATATTATGGTTCCATTGTTGTTTTCTTTATGTAGCTATGAAGTTATAGAACTTAGTACTGTAATACATGGTTCTATCGCTGTTACTTGTCGGCCAGCTCTCACTCTGGCAACACCTGGCTAATGAAGCACACCTGGACACTGCAGTGAAGGAGCCAGCTGCTGCACGTCGTGCTCCAGCTGCTGTTCCGACCAGATGTTGTGTGATGGGTCTGATGACATCACAGCCTTTGAATGCGAGACTCGTGGCGAGCAGGATCTCATCTATACTTCACTCTTTCTACATTTTAGCTGAGGTGTGGGAAGGTTGTTTCTTTGTATATGCGTACTACGCGATTTTGTCGAGCCCTGACAACTGGTAGAGACCCCCATTGAATCATCCACCCGACCAACCCCCCCCCCCCCCCCCCCAGCACCAACAGACCCCCCAGGTCCACGATCGAAATCAACCCTGGTCCACGATAACAATCTCCGCAATTTAACGCATAAACAAATACTGTGTTTAGGGCCCCAGAATGGTCAGGGGCAAGCCCCTGATGTGTGGTGTGTTTCCGGGTTTAAAATGGCTGCCATGCATCACTCAGGTACTGGCCCTGAGTGGGTCCCACCTCACTGAGTCCCCCCCCCCGCCCCCACCACACTGTAAACAAATCTTGGATCATGGGGGTCAAACGCCCAACACACTGCCACTGCTACCCGCCATTGTGATTGTTTCCACGTCGTTGGCTGTTCACATGAACCTGGCTGTTTCTGCACAAGAATTGTCCTTTTTCTTTGTCTAAAATTTTTTTATTCTGAGTAAAGAACACCACATACCAAGCTGTTTAAACAGAGGTGTGTCCTTAGCTGTGCCTGACGGGTGAAGCAGGCTGTAGAAATCACACGCTCAGAACTTGCTAAAATGCCTTCTGCCTTATCTCTCTCTCACTTCCTCTACTTCTCTCTCTCTCTCTCTCTCTCTCTCTATCTCTCTCTCTCTCACTCACTCTCTCTCTCTGTCACACACACACTTTTACACACAGGCATGTTCACACGCACGTATACTATATCAGTCTTATCCTTTTCCTGCTGGAATGGCTCCAGTGTGTTTTTATTACACTTTTTCCCACAATCACTGCATTCTTTAGTCCTGGTAACCTCAAACTGAACTACAGACTGCAGGTCTGTGTTAACCCTGATTGCCCCACTCACACACACACTCACGCACACACACACACGCATACATATACACACACTACATACACACACACACACACGCACACACACGCACACTCACACACACACACACACACACACACACACACACACACACTCACACACTCACACACACACACACACACGCATACATATACACACACTCACGCACACACACACACACACACGCACACACACACACACGCATACATATACACACACTACATACACACACACACACACTCACGCACACACACACACACACTACATACACACACACACACACACACACACTCACACACACACACACACACACACACACACAAACACACATGCACACTCACACACACACACACGCACACACACACACGCGCACACACACACACACACATGCACACACACACACACACACACACACACACACACGCCCAAATCCAGCTGATAGTAATGAATCGCACAGATGCTCCCCTGGTAGTTAATGTCCAAACACTGTTCTGCTCGCACTCAAAACCAGGTCCTCCCTCCTCCCCCCTGTTCTCACAGCCTGGGAACAGGCCAGAAGCAGCCCCCCCAGCCCCCCCCCCCCATTCAGAGGCCAGCTCTGCTTGGCTTCCTCCTGAACATTTGTGTGGCGAAAAGTCAGTGACAAGCGGATGAAGAAACACCGTGTAAGCATGCAGGTGAAACCCTGGCCACATTCTCTGTGAAAGTGAAAGTTATCCAGCCGATGAGGACGTAGCCAGGCTGCATCCGGGTAAAACCTGGGCTACGCTGGGGGTTCAGCTAGTCTGTTATGTCAAAATGTCTCTCAAGCTAGATTTCCACCCCAGCTCGTGCTCACTGGGTTTTGAAGTACTGCTCAGTTTAAGCTTGTGATTCAGACCTGAGTTTAAAGGGGAACTTTAGGTTGTAAATCTGAGGTCTTTGGGATTCAGGATTTGGGTCGTAGTTTGCCTTCAGTGTCATACTTAGGACGACGTAGCTCAGGAGGTAAGAGCGGTTGTCTGGCAGTCGGAGGGTTGCCGGTTCGAGCCCCGCCCTGGGCGTGTCGAAGTGTCCCTGAGCAAGACACCTAACCCCCAACTACTCTGGCGAATGAGAGGCATCAATTGTAAAGCGCTTTGGATAAAAGCGCTATATAAATGCAGTCCATTTACCATACTCCAAAGGTTGACAATATGACATGCATTCATACAAACTCATGCACACATACACACACACACACACACACAGGACTGAGTGAAATCTCTGTGGCCTCTCACACACACACGGACAGGCACACACACACACACGGACAGGCACACACACACACAGCACTGAATGAAATGTCTGTGGCCTCTCACACACACACACACACACACACACACACACACAGCACTGAGTGAAATGTCCGTGGCCTCACACACACACACACACACACACACACACACAGCACTGAATGAAATGTCTGTGGCCACACACACACACACACACACACACACAGTGACACGCTACCCCGCGGACAGAAGTGTACAGGAATGTTCTGGAGCTTGAAGCTCTCATCCGTGCTGAAACATATGGGGGTGTTCAGGAATAAGCGTGAATTTATAGTGGCCCGTCTGGGATGAAAGGAGGGAGGGAAGAGAGAGGGATAAATCAAAGGAAGAGAGATGGATGAGAAAGAAAAGCTGAGGGAAAGGAAGGAGAGGGGAGGGAGGGAGGGGGGTGGGGGTCCAAAATGAATAGATGAACTCTGACCCTGGTCTTTAGCCCCTGTGTCCTGTGTGCTGAGGAAAGCACGCTACAGTAAGAGCCAACACTGTTTAAAAGTGTGGGAAAATCCCAGAATTCCCCTATCTCAGGAGCTCTTAATCCAACAAGCGCTCTCTCTCTCTCTCTCTCTCTCTCTCTCTCTCTCTCTCTCTCTCTCTCTCTCTCTCTCCCTCTCTCTCTCCCTCTCTCTCTCTCTCTCTCTCTCTCTCTCTCTCTCTCTCTCTCTCTCTCTCTCTCTCTCTCTATTTCCTTCACCCTCTTGCCCTGTTCTTCCTGCCTGTAAACAGAAGTGACCGTTTCCCAAAAACTTTTTAAAACAGAAAAGAATTGCAAAGTGATTGCATGAAACAACCAAATCAGCTGCACACACACACACACACACACACACACACACACACACGCAAACACACACACACGCACACACACACACACACACGCACAGATACACGCACACACACACAGGCACCCATGAATGCAAATACAAACACACAAATGCAGGCATAGACATGCATACATGCAAACTCATGCAAATACACACATACGCACACTCACTCACACAGACATGCATACATGCAAACTCATACAAATGCACACATACACACACTCACACACGCACCCAGACACACACACACACATGAAGCCATGCACACACACACACACACACACAACCCAGGTCTTTTCACTTTTTGTCTCCGATGTTTTTTAAAGGAAGTCAGGGCTGCAGGGAAGTATTACAAGCTGGCTGTCATTTAGATTTTACTGAAACAAGACACAGCACGCCGCTCCTCTCTCTCTCTCTCTCCCTGTTTCTAGTGGACCAGAGCTCATAGCCCTATTTCATTCTTCCACTCTTACATTTTTTTAAAGATGCACGCCTGTATGTACGCATGTTTGTCTCCTTATCTTAACCAAAATTACATGCGTTGTTACAGCATTCCATATTCTGTTATGTCTAGCCAATACAAATGCTGTGTTTGTCATGTCAATGAAGCTGAACTGAACTGAATTGCATTGAGAGACAGACCAACATGCTGAAAACGGTAAAGTTGACTGAAAAGTACCAGTCAGAGAGAAAACGAAAGAGCGAGTCTAATACAGCAAAGATTGATTAGAAACAGAGAGAGAGAGAGAGAGAGCGCTTTGGGCACATACAAAGAGAGAGAGGAAGAGAGAGGGAGGGAGAGATAGAGGGGGAGAGAGAGAGAGAGAGAGCACACTGCATGATAAGTATAATGTGTTCTCATGGATCTTGTGGCATGTTATGTCAAGTATTTCAATTTTAAAAAATGTGTTTTTAATCACCAGCCAGAGCTGAACCCATAGGCAGGTACAGCTGGAATACCATGGCAACAATGCCCCCACCCAGAAGCACATCATTACACACACACACACGCACACACACAAACACACACGCACACACGCGCACACAAACACACACACACACACGCACACACGCGCACACAAACACACACACGCGCACACAAACACACACACACACACGCACACACACGCGCGCACACACACACACACGCGCGCACACACACAGCTGTGTGGAGGGACTGAACGCTGTGCTAAGCACCGTGTTAGGGTTTCACACCTCCTCTCATGTACACAGGGGTGCCACGTGGGGGGAGGGGCTTGACTGGCAGGCCCCCTCAAGAAATGGAGGTTGTGCAGGAAATACCTTAGCGACGTGTGACCGCGCCAGCGAAGCGCACCCGAACGTGGAGCGCCTCAGAGCTTCATTCGCTTCGCTGTTTAACCGCTTCGTTTGGGGCGGACGGTTTGCGGAAGAGGGGTCACGCCGTGTCCCCCCCAAGGCCTAAACCAGTGAATCCCAACCCGCTGTTCCTGGAGATCAACCATAACCGTTGTTGGTTTTTCATTTCAACCCTAATTCGCCACACCCGACTGTGCTAATCAGCAGCTCAACGGGACGCCGAGCTGTTGGGCGAGGCGAGATTTGTTAGGGTTGAAGTGAAAATCTTAAGGACGGTTTACCTCCAGGAACAGGGGTTGGGAACCACTGGCCTAAACTGGGCTGCTGGTAGAATAATGCAAGCCCATGTAAACAGACAGCATTTATATAGCGCTTTTATCCTAAGCGCTTTACAATTGATGCCTCTCATTCGCCAGAGCAGTTAGGGGTTAGGTGTCTTGCTCAAGGACACTTTGACACGCCCAGGGCGGGGTTTGAACCGGCAACCCTCCGACTGCCAGACAATCGGTCTTACCTCCTGAGCTATGTCACCCCTATCCATGTGATGCAAGGTCGAAGGTGCTTGCTGTTGCCGGGCAACCGCAAGGTTGCAGCAGCGGCATAAGAGCAGCTGCACAACGTGTGTTTCCTGTTGACGAGCCAAGCGGTCCAAAAAAAGACGACAATTAGTGAGCGAGAAACCTGAGGACCTGGGCTCCCGCCCAATCAGGGATCGGGGTTCCTCAGAGAGAGAGGGGAAAAAAGTAAACCAATCGTCGGGTTTGTTAGCGCAGAAGCTGGGCGGAGTTATCTCACCTCAGAGTGTCGACCAGGTGAGACTCACAGGGTCGTAAAGTTATGAGCTGAGCTGGGCAATCCAGACACTGCCTAAAACCAGCTGGGAAGCATTACACGAAGCTATGCACATACATTACATTGCATTACAGGCATTTAGCAGATGTCTTATCCAGAGCGAATTACACAACTTTTACACAGCATTTGCATTGCATCCATTTATGCAGCTGGATGTATACTGACGCAAAGCAGGCTAAGTACCTTGCTCCAGGGTACAACAGCAGTGTCTTACCCGGGAATTGAACCTATGACCTTTAGGTTACAAGACCAGTTCCTTACCCATTCCACTACACTGCTACCCCACCTGGGGCAATAATAACACTGACGGAAAATAAAAAATATATATAAACCGCAGAAAACTCAGAAGTGTTTGAAATGCATATGTGCTCGTTTGGATAAAAGCTTGCCAAAAGCTATCAAATAAATGCATTGTAATATGATAAAAGGTTGTGAGGAGGAACTCAATATCCCAAAGAAGTGAAGCTAATTGGGAATATGGCATAATAATAATCTTCTTCTTATTATTATTATTATCAAAAACCCTGGGCAATGTTACTGCCAATTTCTCATTGCCCTGCGGGACTACCAGCCACATTAGCCGCTGGTCGGGGTTTAATCCCGGCCCATGGGACCCATTCACGCGCGAGCACGACGGCACATTAATCTTGTCATTAGCCATTTGAGACGAGGCTGTCTCGGAGAAGTTGTACACGCAAGGCATGATCACATACAGTCATTTAACGCGTGATTTTTAACGGCTCTAGAAGTAGCCTATCTACTGCTACAGTGATTGTGGGAAACTAGATCCTGATCAACATCATTTCACTTCTGAGACTTGTAGAGCCTCGTTGCGTCGCAGTTAGGACATTTGTAGGCTACTCGTAAACCATTGTATGTCCGAGCTTTGAAAAACGTGGCATTACATAAGCGGAGTTGGTGATTTACTGCTGAACGTTATTGTTATTCAACAGAGTCTCTCCCATTTGAATGGCGTGAACAAATATTTACGCAGAAAACTTAGTGGAAGTTATTCAGTAAAAAAAAAAAGTCATATTTTTAAAAAATGTGCCATATTCTCTATACTTACACAGTGACTTTCGGGTAATCTTTTCAAAATGCTGAATTTTTTGTGGTATTTCGTATTGTGTAACAAAATACACGCTGATGTGTTTTTGCATATGCCTGTATGCGCCGTGGAAATACGGTGATGAGTCTGTCTCTGTTGTCCCTATGGTAACGACCTGACGTCGGTGTTTGCTTCAGAATCAGCGGCTGTATCAAAATCGAGTCACACGCGCGGACGGCACGCGCAGATGAGACTTTACACCGTACCCAGACAATCTTCTTATTATGCAGTGGCGATGATACAAGACGCAACAATTACATAGCGAAAACCTAGTCTATTTAAGAAATAATATGGTTTGTATTTTAGACAACGTAAGACAGTCGCAACACAAACGATTCGAACTTCAAACGTCATAGCTCTTAGCGCAGCTTGCGGCTGCTCAGAGCGCCATAAATTCGCTACTCGAGACGTAAAACTTTTTCACCAGTTCTGCAGTAGCGGGACTGCAGGACTACAGACGAAGTCGCTGCTCAAATTCTGCTGAACACCAATGTTTTTCATTGTACCCCCCCCCCCCCCCCCCCCCCCCCGCAGTCGTCTTGCAACTTAAAATTATAATACATTTTGGCAATGATCTCTCCATAGGCTATACTTTGCAACTAACCACAATAAATAAATGAATAAATGAATGAACATATAAATAAAAAAGGAAATGGCTTACGTTGTACGTCAGTTTTCTGTGTCCACGGGTTTCAGATACAGAGGCAAATAGTTGCAAAAAGTTAATTACAGCAGTTCCGATAGCACAACAGAGATCTGTGTTTTCAAAATAGATTTCGGGAGGCGGTTAATATTTTTTGCTTTTTACCCTCGCGGTCGCTGGATTTGACTGGTCTCAGAAACGCGTTGTATTGGTGATTTAGTGTCCTGTCTCGCTTGAGTAACTGGATCGCGAGTCGAAGAATGCCGCACAAGTCATTAAGAGGGCACACCCACGCAGCCCCCCCACTCCTTATCTTCCCCTATCGTCCGTTATATTAGGAAACCTGCTACACCCTCCCATGGCCAGGACGTCCCATCGCTCAGGAGAAAAAGCCTCAGATGAACAGAATCTCAAACTTTGAGAGAAGCGCGCGCCGCAAGGCACTTGAAACATGCCTCTATGCGCCCTGTTTCCATCAACAGTTAACCTCCGGAATGATGTGTCAGCGGGCGGTTTGGTTTAACGTGCTGCCAGCTGTTCCTCAATGAATTGCGTCATTTAGTATTTAGTATTGGATCAATCCAGTTGTACCGTAATAAGCAACAAGGGGGAAAAAAAGAGGTAGCACGAGACCTGGCATCCTAATCTCTTCCACACACCCACTCGCACAAAAAAAAAAAAAAAAAAAACGTAGAAGGAAGACGCGTGATGATCGATCCGGGTCTGTAATCGTTATGGCGGGATTACGCTGATTCGTTGCAGAATTGTTCTGGAATGTTCATTCCAACATTCCACAGAGAGGCCATCGGTCACATGACGGTAAAACACACGGCGAGAGAATGTGAGGGGAGATGGGTGGGGTGGGCAGGGGTCCGGTTGAGAAGTCACATGGTCCCTAGAGTACTTCAAAAGACTTCAAAAGACTCAGATAAAACACAGGGAAAGAGCGAGGGCGAGAGAGGGAGAGAGAGAGAGCGGGCGAGAGAGAGGCATGTCTGATATGAAACAGCCCCAGAACCCCTTCTGCACAGGAAGGCATGTAAGAGGTGAAGGTGGGTGAGGTTTGTTTAAATATGGCAGTGGATTAAAGAAGGAATGTGTGTATTTGTGTGTGTGTGCGTACGTGTGTGTGTGCATGAGTGTGTGCGTGTGTGTGTGTGTGTGTGTGTGTGTTCGGAGTAAACTGTATTCTGATAATACCTGTCAAAGGCATATGCTAGGCCTGATATCAGCTCACACACCGGTGTGCCGGACTACAGGTCATCTTTAACACCTGCAGCTGCATAAAAACACTGAAATCAGCCGACAAACAACAATAAACCAGCCCTGTGCACGTTCAACATCCCCTGTGCTCCAAACAGCCCTGTGCACGTTCAACATCTCCTGTGCCTGTGCTACAACCAGCCCTAAGCACGTTCAACATCCCCTGTGCTCCAACCAGCCCAGTGCACGTCCAATATGCCCTGTGCCCCGAACAAGCCCTGTGCATGTCCAGTATCCCCTGTGCCCCAACCAGCCCTGTGCATGTCCAGTATCCCCTGTGTTCTATCAGCACTGAACACGTCCAGTATCCCCTGTGCCCCAACCAGCCCTGTGCACGTCCAGTATCCCCTGTGCCCCAACCAGCCCTGTGCACGTCCAGTATCCCCTGTGTTCCATCAGCACTGAGCGCGCTCCTGATGCTTCATTCATACGGGAGAGGCCAATGCATCGTCACCACGGCGATGTGCACAGTCGTCACCACGGCGATGTGCCATGCGCCATACAGTGCATTACTCAAAGGGGGGTGAAAGAGAGTAAGAGAGAGAGAGAGAGAGAGAGAGACTGGTTGGAGGAAGAAGGGTGTCCTCTAATTCAAGAAAAAGCGCCTGACCTCAAGAAGAAAGACCAACACCATGCTTATGATTGCTATCTGCTCACTTGGGCAACCTCTGCGTTTCATTACATTACATTACATTACAGGCATTTAGCAGACGCTCTTATCCAGAGCGACTTACATAACTTTTTACATAGCACTTTACATTGTATCCATTTATACAGCTGGATATATACTGAAGCAATGCAGGTTAAGTACCTTGCTCAAGGGTACAACGGCAGTGTTCTTACTCGGGAATCGAACCTGCGACCTTTCGGTTACAAGCGCAGTTCCTTACCCACTGTGCCACACTCCGTCCTATTTCACACACAAAACATTCAAATTCATGCACACACACACACACACACACAGGCACGCACACGTAAACACACACAAGCACACACACACACACACACACACACACACATACACATACACACACACATGCGCACAGAATTTTCAAAAATGATTTTAATCAGAAGCATGCTTTGGTATTTTCTCTACAGAGTGAACGCCCTCTGTGCTATTCAATGGCGGTGGGTGTGTGGGGGTGGAAAAGTCAGAACTTTCAGAGTTCCATCCGTAGATTGATTTCCTGCGCTCTCATTTCACTTCCTGTCACCCCTCGCTGACTTTCACTTCTCCAAAAGGGGAACCTCCCTGGGGAACCCCCCTGGGCGTGTCCAAGTGTCCCTGAGCAAGACACCTAACCCCTAATTGCCTCCAACCAGCTGACTGGTACCTTGCACGGCAGCCTTTCACCATTGGTGTCTGTGTGTGTGTGAGTGAATGGATGAATGGATGAACGAGAGGCATCAATTGTAAAGCACTTTGGATAAAAGCGCTGTATAAATGCAGTCCATTTACCATTTACCAATCTCTTTGAGTCAACCTTAAACTAGAACTCATATACGCTGCTCAATGCGGCAGGGAGAGCGCCCTCTTCTGCTGCCAGACACAACACTCGCCCCCTTTGTGAAGCAGCTTCATACCAACCCTCATAAAAATAGATTTCACACCATGCTGCCATTTGAAGAATCCGGGATGGAAATGATTTGTGCTGCAATAAATATTATCATCGTATGGGTGTTTTGTTTTTATTCATTCATTTATTTATTTATTTATTTATTTATTCTTTTGTCAACAGAGAGCCAATGAAAAATAGATTCTCTTTTAAAAATTAAATCTGAACGCTAGAGTTTTAAACCACTTGGTAATTCTTAATAAGCACGTCCTTCGGGGCACAACACTTAAAAGCATTGAACATTATTATGTTCCGGTTTTATCTAAGACCTTTTTTACACACTATCAGCTCAGCCCATTACATAGTCTTTACACACCGTACATACTTTACACACCTCACACATTTTACATACCTCACACACAACACATGCATAGCACAGTTCATACTGAATGTCATTATTCGGCAGAGCCACAAATAACACAAACTGCATGTTTAAAATTTTCAACACCCACATGTTTGGCCATTTCATTACAAATTCATTACATTCATTTCCAGGACACTTGTATCCATAGCAAAATACAGTATAGGAGAAACAGAAGCGCATTCACCTGCTTAGAGAATTGATTAGATAGCACGCATTCCAGGGTTTTGGACAGAAAGGGGAGTAGGGAGACTGGTTGATAACTCTGGAATTAATACACACAGTTACACACACACACACACACACATCCACACACATACATATTTGTACATTAGCACACATACACACATGTAAAGAGTCACGGTTGCACCCCACTGCCCCGCCCCCACACGCATACACATATGGGAAAGTGTTTTGTTCTTTCGGTTTTTTTCGGTACTTTCCAGGGTAAGGCAAAAGCAGACGTTTCCTCCTGATATGATAACAAATACAGCGGGCTGGCTGCGCTGACCTCACTGAGCTCTGTGTCCCCAACCAGGATTTTGTAGCACAGAATCACGCCTCTTATAAAACTAATACAAGCTTCATCTGCCCTGACGAAAGGCTTCAAGACCAACTGTCGCTTGGAGACCAAGCATTTTGGGTCTTTTAAAATGAACGTTGGACGCATTTCATGTTTTTCTTTTTTTTTTAATTGCCTTTTCTGTTGTTGTTGACAACTTGGTTCTGTGTGAATGTTGCATATAAACAACAAAATGAAGTGTCTAGAGTTTTACTGGAATAACCCCGCCCTCCCCCGTAACCTCCCCCCTACCCCCGCCATTTCCTCCGAATTCACAACCCCTGTGTCTCTGACAGCCGGACGTGCTCCTCAGCACGCCGCCAGAAGCGCCGGACTCCCGGAGACGGCCATTAACCTTTTCAGGTACTAGACCGCAGACATGTGATCAGAACGTTCTCGACTGAACATTCCGACGCTGTTGTAACAATCCGCGCTGGCGATTGTGAGCGATGGAGTTCTAGAGCACTGCCTCGAGTGTCCGAAAAACATTCCGTACATACGTAACTCAAAGGGTTGAATGGACAGTGGCAGCCTGGTTCCTGGCTGGACCTCGGCCCACCGTTAATGCACAGCCATCGTGTATTCATTGCTGTGGCTTTCTCTGCATTCGACAGAAAGATTCATCATTCAGTCCTCCGTTAGCTGGAACCAGTTCACACTATGATACGACATTGCAAGGATGTGAAAACAGATTTGAGAGTTATCACACCCAATCACTCACTCGCTCACTCACTCTCTCTCTCTCTCTCTCTCCTGCATGCATGCACGAACACACACACACTCACTCACTCTCTCTCTCTCTCTCTCCTGCATGCATGCATGAACACACACACTCACTCACTCTCTCTCTCACTGTCTCTCCTGCATGCATGCACGAACACACACACAGGCGCACACACAAACACACACACATAACTCACTTTCTCTCTCACGCATGCACGCACGCACACACACACACTCACTCTCTCTCTCTCTCTCTCTCTCTCACGCATGCATGCACGCACGCACATGCATACGCACACTCACACATGCACACACACACACACACACTCTTAGAGAATTGATTAGATAATCTCACACGCACGCATGCACGCGCGCACACACACGCACGCAAGCACACACACACACACTCACTCTCTGTCTCTCATGCATGCATGCATGCATGCACGCACGCACACACACACACATTCGTATTTTAACGTTAACACAGGAAATGAGTGAGGCAGTAGTTGCCCCTCCCTCATCTCAGCTGAAGAAATGTGGTCTGAAACAATGGGGAGGAAGACTATTCACTATTCCTATGTGAACAGAAAGAGTGCTCTTTCCTGAAGCACTGCAGAACTTCGGAAAAAGGAAATTCACCCACTGAAAGAACAGACCTGTGGACCCCTTAAGTGAACAGGGCTCTTAGCGAAGAGGAGGAACCAGGTATGACACAGCTATGGTGGAATTATAATACGAGCGGCAAGATGAGACATGCTTAGTGTACAGCTGCTCCCGAAAGCAAAAAAAAAAAGAAGAAGAAATAAAAGTCATTCTGAGTCATTTATTTCATCATCATGAGAGAACCTGACCCCTGTTTTAACTCAAACATTTGAGGAAGTCTTAAGTATGAGCTGGTGCTTGCACAGCACTTACAGAGGTGTGACACAGTACCCTCCTAACCCTAACCCTCCTGATGACTCAAGGAAGCGCTGACTGTTGGACAGAGTCAGTTCCCTCACCAAAGGGCTTATTGGTGATGTCACAATGATGCCGGGGGCGACATAGCTCAGGAGGTAAAACCGATTGTCTGGCAGTCAGAGGGTTGCCGGTTCAAACCCCACCCTGGGCATGTTGAAGTGTCCTTGAGCAAGACACCTAACCCCTAACTGCTCTGGCGAATGAGAGGCATCAATTGTAAAGTGCTTTGGATAAAAGTGCTATATAAATGCAGTCCATCTACCATTTACCATGCCAGCCTGTGACAAGCGGGTTAGATTGAGGCTTGTCTGTGACAGAGGTATTCTTCAATGATATCACAATGAAGCTCAGCTATGACAGAAGGATTTATTGATGATGTCCTAATAAAGAAAAATCACCTTTTCGGTCCTCCAAGAAGTCCCCAGATATCCACTGCAGCCTTGCAGTCAGTTAAAATTGTTATTATTATTATTATTTTTAATTAACGGCAAACTATAGAGCAATGTGTGTTTTTTTCTGGCTGATGGCAGTCTGGGGGTACTCTCAACTACAAACTGAAAACAGTGATCCAACATGATTGTAGTTAATATATCTTTTTTTTTACTTTCAGCGTTTCTTGGGCAAAGAATGTAATTTATCACTCTGTTTGTGCAATTCAGTACATATTAAAATCAAATAAAAGGTCAATGAGAATAATTAGAAATACATTTTTTTTTACATTGTCGCAAAGTGCTGAAGAGAACACTTCATTCTGTGAAAAACAGAAAACTGCACCGTACTCTGAATTTGAAGATTGGTTGAGGAACAGGTCAGAAATGAACAGGAGAGGACCATCATTCCTGTGGCCATTTATCAAGTGTGTGTCAACACTGAAGGCAGCTGGGAAGGGAAAGCCCTGACTTTGACATGACTGCTGTTTGCAATATTAATAACACACAGTTAAAACATAACTTCCATTCCTTCTCCTTTTGTGGTGAGCTTTTCTGAAACAAATACCAAAGGGCACGGTGAGGGGTGGGGACAGGGTCATGGGTCAAGGAGGTGCGGGATGGTAGTATTTTGGGTGTTCACTTCCAGTTAAGAAATAACACTCTTATCCATACTCCTTTTGTTGGAGCATGTGTTGATAGGGAGGATGCAGGCCGAAGGGCAGGCCTGGAATCTATGGACACAAGAGAGTACTGTGTTCTCAAGCGTGTACTTTCACGCAAGGATGAAGTGTTCAAGTATCAGTCAGAGAGAGAGAGAGAGAGAGAGAGAGAGAGAGAGAGAGACTTTGCCTTAAAAAAATCCTTTATTTAACATAATGAGAGATGAAGAGAGATTAGAATCGGAAAATTGTGTAATTAATCATTTTGAATTCATGTAGAAATGGAGGGCAAAATAAGGGTATTTTCTATTTGTCAGAACTGCTTTCTGTGTAATTGTAAATTATTACATTTTGAATAATGTTAGGGGTGCACTGATGATGGGAATGATGATGATGATGTGTATGATTTTTGGTTGTGGGATTGGTCTTTTGATATTATATCTTAAACATTTTATTTTATTTCAGTCAAATAATATAAGAGGGATCCATTCATAAAAGTCACAGCTACATAACACTTGCTATAAATATCATATAACCAATCAGACCACTCACTTTCATAAAACTTAAATACTTAAGCATTTCTGCATTTTCACTGTAATATGCAAAGTGCAATATAAATATTCATTATGCATTATTGTTATGATACAAAAAAGAAAAAGGAGCACGACTATCAATTAACAATGATAAGAAACGTAATTAGAAATAAAGCTGTTTATGAAAAAAGCCAATAAAATCGTTGACAAAAATCACTGCGCTCCTTGATCACAGCGCCACCTGCCGTTCAGTAACATTCGCGTTACAGACGTCACCTTTTGCGTAAATTTCATGCGTCGACTTCTGTGGTACGTCATTCACGCGTCTCGCATTCAACTATACACATGTGAGTGTCAACTTTACTGCTTACTGTAACAGTTTAACAACGTGAACCTATATATTTTTTGTGCATCCATTTGAAAAAATAGCTGCAGACTAGAATGGCGCAAGTCTAACATGGCTGGCTACCGTGTTTATTAAATGTCATTTTCCAGTCTTATTACGTTAATGGCTAAAGTTGGCTTGCGAGCTAATCCAATTGGATGTTCGTTTTGCTAGGCGCTTGTTAGCTTGCTTGTACTGCGTTACTACGAAGCCTAGTTAAATACCTTTTATTCTTAACGGGGCATATACCTCACTGCATTAGCAAATGCATTTTGTAGCCCGTTGGGACTGAGGTCCCAGCTTGCGAACATGTGTTAACTAGCTTTAACAACAACACTTGGTTGAAACTTAGTTGCTAAGTTAAACTGCAAGTCGCGCCTGGATAAGAGCGTATGTTAACGGAATGTAACACAACGTTCTGATTAACTCAAAAGTGCTGAATCGAGTCCCTTTTCAGATCGGGTATCTGTATTTCAGGTTCATGTGCTTCGTTGATTACATTTCCTTGTGAATATTATTTTAATGTTAAAACGTCTTTTGCTATTTCATTGCTTATTCAGTTGTCAACTAAACTAAATTTTTGTCTTAAGATTGTGAACTCAGTCAAACCAAAATCCAGCGAAAATAAACCACAAGAGAAAGAGCCGCATCACAAGTGACTGAATCGTCCACCTGTTGCGAAGAAAAAGAGGCGTCAGGACGAGGGATGACGGAAGGAACGGAAGAAAAGAACCCGAGGCCATGGAAAGTTGGAGGAAATAAGAGACAGGGACATGGAAAG
Organism: Anguilla anguilla; assembly: GCF_013347855.1. Lineage (NCBI taxonomy): Eukaryota > Metazoa > Chordata > Actinopteri > Anguilliformes > Anguillidae > Anguilla > Anguilla anguilla. Next base: position 4,370,139 of record NC_049208.1, on the reverse strand, counting down.
GAGGAGAGAGGGCGAGGCAGCGGAGGCGAAGCGGGAACTAAGAAACGTCTGGACGCGATGAGCGTGGGCTACTTCCGCAGAGTGAGCGAGCGGCTGGAGGAAGGGTTCGCCGAGGAGGAGGAGAAAGGTGGGATTGGGGTGGGATTGGGGGGGGGGGGGGGATGGAAGACGAGATGGATGGGCGGATGAGTGAAGGGCAAAACGAGCGAGCAAACCAGCTGTAGATTCACGGGAAGGGCTGGCGACAGAGATTAAAATCTGTGGCTCAGACTAGGACAAAAAATGTTTCTTTAAGTTTCAGGTGCTACAAACAGTGAGTTGCTGATAATCAGCAAAGAGAGATGTGTTTCAGGCATAAAAGCAGATGCTTTTTGTGGTGTAGAGATTACAGGGTAAGTGCTATATCTACCCACAATAGCTTTTCTTCCAATGGTATTTAACAGCCTAGTAAATAGACTGTGTGTTCCTCAGACAGTGACTGAAGGTGTTTCTTTCTTGTCCCCCTATCTCTGGAGAAAGATCTTGAGCTTGTTACGTGAAATACTTTAACAATTCAGATGCCAATATTCAGAACAAATGATTTTTTTATGGAATTGTATTTGAATTGTATACTTCATGAATTCGGACCCTGACATTATAACGACCAAACTCTCCCGCAGTGCTGTTTGTGGAGAATGTGCTGAGTGAGGTGAGGGGGCGGGCTCTCCTGGTTGCCACGGATATCACAGGCAGCGTCACCCTGCAGCGGCTGCTCCCATTGGCCGGTCCTTCCCAGGTGGGGGAGGTGTTGTCTGAGCTGGGCGGAGCCTCCGGGCAGGAGTTCAAAGCCGCGTCATGTGACCGGTGCGGGGGGCACGTGGTGGAGACGGCGCTGAGGCAGGTGCCCAGGTGGACAGGTGAGACCTGGAGACAGACATACGAACCACGGCAGCCATACAAAAAGTTGCCTGGGACACACAGACAGCTATGCAGAAACATTGCTTGGAACACAAACAGCCTTGAAGAGAAGTTGGCAGGGACTGACCGAAAGTTGCTTAGGTTACACTGACAGTTATGCAGAAATGTTGCTTGGAACATAAACAGCCTTGAAGAGAAGTTGGCAGGGACTGACAGAAAGTTGCTTAGGTTACACTGGCAGTTATGCAGAAAAGTTGCTTGGAAAACAAACAGCCTTGAAGAGAAGTTGGCAGGGACTGACAGAAAGTTGCTTAGGTTACACTGGCAGTTATGCAGAAAAGTTGCTTGGAAAACAAACAGCCTTGAAGAGAAGTTGGCAGGGACTGACCGAAAGTTGCTTAGGTTACACTGACAGTTATGCAGAAATGTTGCTTGGAACATAAACAGCCTTGAAGAGAAGTTGGCAGGGACTGACAGAAAGTTGCTTAGGTTACACTGACAGTTATGCAGAAATGTTGCTTGGAACATAAACAGCCTTGAAGAGAAGTTGGCAGGGACTGACAGAAAGTTGCTTAGGTTACAGCCAGCAGTTATACAGAAAAGTTGCTTGGAAAACAAACAGCTTTGAAGAGAAGTTGTCAGGGACTGACCGAAAGTTGCTTAGGTTACACTGGCAGTTATGCAGAAATGTTGCTTGGAAAACAAACAGCTTTATAGAGAAGTTGGTAGGGACTGACAGAAAGTTGCTTAGGTTACACTGGCAGTTATGCAGAAAAGTTGCTTAGGAACACAAACAGCCTTCAAGAGCAGTTAGCAGGGACTGACAATCAGGCATACAGAAAGTTGCCTGAGGACGGAATTTTGGGCAAGCAGAGTTGGGGAGGAGCCTGTCCCTCCATAGCAGTGGGATAATATGTATCCGTCCTGCAGGGCAAACCCTGGAGGCCTCCAAAGAGTCCGCGGAGGAGACGGAAGCGGAGGATTGTGGGATACTGGAGGCCCAGGCCCTGGCTCTGTCGCGAGTGGTGACGGAGGACGTGACAGAGTTCATCACGCACACGCACGGCTCCCATGTGACGCGCACGCTCACACACCTGCTGGGGGGCTGCCTGGAGCCAGAGCGCTCCCGCACACACCCAGGTGAGCGCTAACGCTCCCGCACACACCCAGGTGAGCGCTAACGCTCCCGCACACACCCAGGTGAGGGCTAACGGACCCGCACACACCCAGGTGAGCGCTAACGCTCCCGCACACACCCAGGTGAGGGCTAACGCTCCCGCGCATACCCAGGTGAGCGCTAACGCTCCCGCGCATACCCAGGTGAGCGCTAACGCTCCCGCACACACCCAGGTGAGCGCTAAGGGTCCCGCACACACCCAGGTGAGCGCTAACGGTCCCGCACACACCCAGGTGAGCGCTAAGGGTCCCGTACACACCCAGGTGAGGGCTAACGGTCCCGCACACACCCAGGTGAGCGCTAGGCTAACGGTCCCGCACACACCCAGGTGAGCGCTAACGGTCCCGCACACACCCAGGTGAGCGCTAAGGGTCCCGTACACACCCAGGTGAGGGCTAACGGTCCCGCACACACCCAGGTGAGCGCTGACGGTCCTGCACACACCCAGGTGAGCGCTAACGGTGTGTGTGAGTGAGAGTGGGTGTGTGTGTGTGTATGTGTGTATGTGTGTATGTGTGAGTGTGTGAGTGAGAGTGTGTGTGTGTGTGAGAGTGAGAGTGTGTGTGTCAGTGTGCGAGTGAGAGTGTGTGTGAGAGTGTGCGAGTGAGAGTGAGAGTGAGAGTGAGTGTGTGTGTGTGTGTGTGTGTGACAGAGTGTGTGTGTGTGTGCAGTATAAACTCTCTCTCTCTCTCTTGTGTATAGGGGGTAAAGTGCAGAAGACCAGCACTCAGCTGGTGGATTTTGAGGCTCCTCTCTCTTTTGGACCTGCTCTGAAGAAGCTGGCCCTGTCTCTGATGGACCATATCCACAGTGAGTCTCTACTCATAATCCCCTACTCTGGCCGTCCCACACAGTACAGCAACACCCCTACAGCACAGCCACGGCCCCACTGTACAGCCACACCCCTACAGCACAGCCACACCCCCACACACTATAGCCACACCCCCACACACTATAGCCACACCCCTACAGCACAGCCACGGCCCCACTGTACAGCCCCACCCCCACAACACAGCCACACCCCCACACAGTATAGCCACACCCCCACAGTATAGCCACAACCCTTTAGCACAGCCACACCCCCACAGCACAGCCACACCCCCACAGCACAGCCACACCCCCACAGCACAGCCACACCCCCACAGCACAGCCACACCCCCACTGTACAGCCACAACCCCACAGCACAGCCACACCCCCACACACTATAGCCACACCCCCACAGCACAGCCACGGCCCCACAGCACAGCCTCACCCCTTTAGCACAGCAACACCCACACAGCACAGCCACACCCCTTCAACACAGCCACACCCCCACAGAACAGCCACACCCTCAGGGTGTGTCCATATCCGAGGTTCTGTAGTGTACTATAATCTCTCGTGTCTCTGTCTCTCCCGCCAGCGTGTGTGACGAACGCAGTGGCCAGCACCGTGCTCCAGGCTATGCTGGCCATCTGCCACAGGAAGAGGCCCAAGCTCTGCAGGAAGCTGACCAAAGGCATTGTGGGATACTTGACGTCTCTCAGCGCCGCACCTGGAGTCAGGTGAGGGCAGCTCTTTGTGCGCTGTTCCCCCATCACAGCGCACTGTTACGATTTCGCCGTGTTAAATATGCGTGCACATTCAGTGCATAAACATACAACACAGGAACAGTGTTTACACTAATGCAGTGCCGGTAATCGAAACGATGCAAATGGCTGCCGCTGAGTGGGTAATCCTGTTAAGGCGCTGTTGAAGCACGTGGACGGGCCCCCGCGGTGTGGTGTCAATGATTAAATGGGTGTATGGTAATTTAATGGGTGTGTGGTAATTAAACATGTTCCTTTCTTTCTCAGCCCTCTCCTGGTGTTTCTGAAGGACCAGGCTTGCAGCCGGCTCATTGAGAAGGTCCTCCAGGTATCCCACAAGGCCCTGCTCCGTGACGTCTACAAGAACCACCTTAAGGGTCAGCTGGTCAACCTGGCAGTCCATCCAATCGCAAACTTCCCGGTGCAGAGACTGACGGCCGCGTCCAGCGGTTACAAGATGGTACGCGACCTTCGACCCGTGATCACGACCTTTGACCCGCGACCATGACCTTTGACCCGCGACCATGACCTTTGACCCTGCTTCGCCCTATGAGGGTTTTCACACCAGCAGGGCACACTAGGATATACTTAACCTTGGGGCTAAAGAAGCCTTGATCTCCAAGCCTAAGCTCTGTCTCAAGTTCAGATTCAAATATGCTTTACTGGCATGGCCACATATATACATAGTATTGCCAAAGCGTGATTTATGTAAACGGTAAATTCTCTCCCTCGTCTTTCCCTCCCTCAGTTTCACTCGGTGTTTGAGGAGCTCGTCGAGGGCCTCGAGGCCATCCTGGCGGCAGGTCACATGGGAGTGATAGTACAGCTGACGGACAGCTGCGTGGATCGGGAAGAGATGCAAGGCCGGCTGCTACAGTGCCTCCTGGAGGTGAGGCTAACTCACTGCATGCTATCGTGATTAAAAGCTGTGTTTTGTTGGGAGGGACAATTTTCACGAACTCCTGTGTAGGAGGAGTTATGGTGTGTCATCAGTGACGTACTGATTTGAACCAGTCTGGAATAACGTTTCTGATTGGTTCATTAGAGTGATTGACAGAACATCACGGCACCACCCATGATAGCAGTTGGTGAATTCTCCCTGTATCATCAGCACCTGTGAGTGTAATTGTGTGTTTCAGACGTGAGCCAGGTACACTTTCAGCTAACAAAAAGTCATCGCAACAGTACTGTTAATGATAGTTACTTAGTAGCAGATTTAAAATTCTTATCATTTAAATGAGCATTAACATAATAACTGGACTTGTAACTCAGAGTTTGCAATTCCTTGAACAGGTGCTTGACCTAAATTGCTTCAGTAAATATCCGGCATACAATCCACAATAGTGGATTGGTATGTAAAAATGGAATCTGTGTAAGTCGCCCTGTAGGCCTATAAGTTGTATTTTATTTATACTGTAAGTTTGTGTTGTTGACTTTCTGCCTGCCTCTCCACCCTACCTCACCCCCCTACCCCGCCCCGCCCCACCCCAGGCCTTCCACTGTGCTGCCCCTCCCTCCCTCCAAACTTTCTGTCTCCCCCTCTTCCTGTCTCTCCACACTCACGAGGCGTACTACGGTGAGCAGCCAGCAGAGGGAGACACACAGGTCAGTTGATGCGTAATGGCGGGATAAACAGGGTGTTTGCCCTCTGACCTCTCTGCTGTTTTTTGTAACACTGAAACTTTTAGCTTTATTTATCGTTTATTTGTATCGAGTCCTATGTTTCTGTCACACCAGCCTATTTTTAACAGTTTACCAACTGCCTTGTTATACATTTATATTTCTTATATATGTATCTTATATACTTGTTATACTCTTGTTTTATTTGAAAAGTGCTGTGAACAATTTGTGAAAGAGCTTTATAATTGTTATAATTATTATTTGCCCAGAGGAGCAGCATAAATGAATATGAATATAAATATGAAAGAATGCACAAAGGCACACAAGACGTCGCTTAAAATGAGAGTCCGTGGTATAACATGGACATTAAAGAAAATAAAATTAGGTTTTTAAATTTTTACTCTGTGAGCTCACCTCTCTGCCTCCCACGCCTCTACGATTATTAACGATGATCTTTTGTTCCTCTCTAGCGCCCCCTGTCTAACATCTGCTATAACGGCTCCCGCCTGGTCCAGTCTCTGGCCAAGTTCAAAGACCGCTCCGTCCTGCTCAACAGCCTGCGCCTGCTCCCTCCCTCTGACCTCCTGACCCTGGGAACCGACCAATCAGGGAGCCACGTGCTCCAGGCCCTGCTCGTGTCCTCGAGCGACAAGGGGCGGAGCAAGATACTGAGGAGACTGGAGGTGACTGAAGGGGGAGGAGCTACAGTGAGGGAGGGTGGGAGAGAGGGAGGGAGAGAGGAACACACTTGCACACACACTAACACGCACACAAGCACACACACACACACACACACACACACACAGGAGTGTGCTAAGTGTAGTGCATTTCCCTCAGTTCTGTTTATGAACTATTTTCTACAGTCAGTGTATGTCACATCAGTTTATAAAATGCGTCAGGTTCTTTCTCTCTCTCTCTCTCTCTCAATTCTTTTTCAAATATGCTTCACTGGCATGACCACACATCATTTTGCCAAAGCAAATTTATACAAAATGCAAATCAACAGTAAGAGTAATATGAACTCTCTCTCATCAGGGTCAGTACGTGCAGCTAGCCTGTTCCAGATATGGCAGTCGAGTTTTAGAGGCAGTCTGGAACAGCGCCACCGTGAGTCAGAAACAAGGAATTGCACAGGAACTAGGTGAGGAGACCTCTTACCGATTTCTAATGCTTGATTGAGGTTAAATATTCGGTCTGTCTGTCTGCAAATGTGAAGACGTCCATTCAACCGAAGCTACCACCAAAATGGGTGCCGGGTCCAGTTAGGAACCAATGGTTCAGAATGCTCTGGAGCACCTCTGGCTCAAATGCAGTGGTGAAGTAGTTCCGCAATCCCAGAATGCACCTGGGGACAGTACCAGGCCAAGATCATTCCTGGCTCAGAAGGTCCCAGTTGGCCCTGTTCCTTTCAGGTTCCATGGTCGTGTGTTTCTGCTTTGATTGCAATGTAAATTTAAAAAAAATACAGATGTATTTGTTGAGGGCATGTTGTGTTGTTGCGTTTAGCATGAATTTTCTATCGCAGTGCTCCACATGTTTACTCTGCGATACTGTCCTTATGTATGAATACCTCAATCTCCCTCTCCGTCCTTCTCCTTCTCCTTTCTTTCTTTTTATCTCTCGCTCCCAGCTCCCAGCGAGTCCGTGCTCCGGTCTGATCAGTTCGCTCGCCACGTTTGGGCGAAATTTGGTCTGACCCACTTTGGGAAGAGGCGGGGCCAGTGGCTGGAAATTCAGACCGGCCAATCAAAGAAGAGGAAGATGTTCAGTGACATTCTGGAGTGAGCGAATCAGAGACAGCGGTGATGGGGGACAGAACACACATTCTCTTGCATCTGAGCTCGTGTTTATGTCAGTTGAAGTCTGGATGCGTGTTCCTGTCGTCTTGGACGGTCTCGTCCTCCTTCCGTACTGTAACCCAATAAATCAGCGTTTCAGTTGCATTTTTCCAAAGGCCTTGTGTCTTGACTCTTGTGTTTCAGGAGAACTTAAGATGTGCTCTCTAGAATCTGTCGGGAGTACGGTCACTGCCTCTGCCTTTCCTTTAGGTTATTATAATTTTGTCTTTTCCATAGTTTTATTATGTGTATTGTGTTCGCGTTTTCAATTCAGTTTAGTATCAAGTCCCCAGTGTTGGCTTTCCGTTTGGGGATCCTTGCCCATTCACTTGTACGTTTGGAGGGCACCATAGATTTCAACTAAAGTTCTGTAAGAATGGAGCACCTTTGTCTTAACAGGAAGACTGGAAATATTTACCCTGAAAGCGCTCATTACAAACTGAAATTCGGCACGCAGTATATTTAAAGTATTTTAATTACCTCAAACGAAAAACGTTTTTCAAACGACGTGAGGTTTCACAGATTACGACAACAACTTCAATTTAGAGCCGATTTTAGGAGCAGGACTGCCGCAAACGGCAAGGTTAAAAGCTTCAATCAAGCAACGCTGCCATTTACGTGGTGGGGGAAAAAAAAAGCTTTTCGGCGACTTTTCAGAAACGGGCTCTTCAAAGACTCTGCGCTCGGGTGGAATCGGTAATGCACTGGAAGTCATCCCAGGGCCGTAGTCTTAAGTGATGCTGGGCCGTCCATTTAAATGACGCTCCTGGAATGGCTTGAAACGGTTTTGATCGTTTGTTCACTGGCGCCATTGACAAACGCAAGCCTCAGTGTGTCGCTCGCCCTGGTGTGTACAGGTGAGATAACTGTCTGCTCGGGAGAGTTGGGAGGCACCGACAGGTGGGGGTGGGGGAGGGGGGTGTACACGTGTTTAGGTGACTAGTGGTTGTCGTACAATGTTTCACAGTGGCCATATTCTAAAGACAGTAAGTACGATACGACAAGAAACGATAGAAAAAGGCCTCATTTGAGCTGCTGTAGGGAAAGCTTGCAGATGAGCTCCTAACTCCTTTTACATTAACAGTATTAGCATGAAAGAAAAAAATTATTTTTAATTTGCCTACTGACAAAACGAACCTGTGCTGTCCTAAACACATTTAAATCTGCAAGATGTCTTGCTCTGACAACACGGTCACAAAGGTTGAAGCAGAGGTGGGGTCAAGGGGGGAGGCGTTGGCTTCTGTTAACTTAATCCTGTGCTTCCTCCCACCCGAAGCCTGTGGGAAGCCTATCTGAAGACAATGCCTTTCATCAACATACGGAAACTGAAGATGATTTTTTTTTTCTCGATGTGGTTAAAAATAAATATTCCATATCCTTTTAAGAGTAGGCTTTAAAAAAATGTTTTAGAGTTCTTTCAAAATTCTCAAGTCATTGTTCTAGAACTGCATTGATTTCAGTTACCAGCAGCTGATTGTGACATCAGCATTAGAACTTTCAGTGAAGAACATTCTAATCACATATTTGTGATCTCACAACTTACAGGGTTAAAAGAATTTCCATTGGGAATACGGCTTCATGCTTTCCTCTCTCTCAGATTCTCAATTTTGGCAACAGTTTGATGAGAAAAAAAAGGATAGAAAAGAAGGAGCAACCGCCCCCTCGCAGTTTAGACATTTCCAATATCCTCCTTTTACAGCTTTTGCTTTCATTGATTTTTTTTATTTTTTTTATTTTTAATGTGTTGTCCTCGTTGTTGCTCCCCTAAAGCTGCCTCCCCTCTCTCTGTTTCTCAGAAAGAGGTCGTCGGTCATCGTCAGGGGGATCGTCGCTCTGACCTCCGACCCCACGGCGCTACGGACGCCGTAGTGTGACTGCAGGTTGCTATGCAACACAAATGCACAAAGCCTCCCTTTGCTTCGCCGTTCTCGCGCAGCCAAACGCCAGTCAATCCACGCCGACATAAACAAATCCGATTAAGGAAGAAAGAGGGGCTGTTTCAGTGCCCCCGAGAGGATCGCTTCTGTAACTGCGGCTTCACAATGGTCTCCCCCCAAGGAGGCGTGAAATCACAACGCCGGTTGTCACGGAGATGCATGGCGACAATTACGAGCGCATTCGTTTTTTCAAGACAAAACAAAACCAAAAACAAAAAAAGAAAGCAATAATGCCGCGGCACAGAGAGCCTGACTACAGCTCCCAGATGAAGCTTGCTGATTGTGCTTCAGAGCTACACGCAGGCAGGCTTGTCATATTGATTTTTGCGATGTGTTAGATGCTATATTGTGTTGCTTCATTTGTTTTTCTGAAATTCTCATCTGTAGTTCCTCACATTTCTCTCCTGCCAACCCAACCCCCTGCTGTTTCTTTCTCTGTCTCTCTCAGTTTAAATTCAGGGCAATTAGTTTGCTATTGGCATGACATACAACAGGTAGATATCATCAAATCAAAAACAATCTCTCTCTCTCTCTCTCTCTGTCTTTCTCTCTCTCTTTCTCTGTCATGCACACATGCGTGCGCACACACACACACACCAAGGGAATATGCTACTGCATATTCACCTAGGGGAGAGACCATACCACTACACATTCACCTACGAGAGAAACCATACCACTGCATACTCACTCAGGGGAGAGACCATACCACTGTATATTCACCTAGGAGAGAAACCATACCACTGACATACTCACTCAGGGGAGAGGCCATACCACTACACATTCACCGAGGAGGGAATCCATACCACTGACATACTCACTTAGGGGAGAGACCGTACCACTGTGTATTCACAATGTATAGACATGTTGTTACATACTCACCTGGAGCGAGACTAATGCATATTTCCCTCTGCTCTTTAATGTGGGAAGAATTTAAATTCCTCTTCATCTTGAGAGAGAAAAAATGTATATAATGCACCATACATTCTAATGATAAATAATATTGAGCAAATGAGACTGTGTCCACATTAAGATTCTTCTCGCAGAAACGCTGGTGTCACATATCAGACTTTTTCAAAACTTGAAAGAATTTTTTGATTGATCTTCCACAGCCTTTGAAATAATCCTTCATTCTGTTTCATCTCCAGACAAGTGGGTTTTATTATTATTTTTAATGCTAATCTGACAACGTCAATGCTCTCACGCACTTCAAAATGTTGCATGATGAGCTTATTTATTTATTTATTTATTTATTTATTTATTTATTGCCATACAACTACATGACATCTTCAAGCTGCAGACATGATCATACAGACCATGCTGCTCGAATGCAACTAAAAGCTGCATCGTTGTCCACAGCAGGTTTGCTGTCTATCAGCAGGTTTGAGAGTAATCACCCCCTCCTCCTCCGCCCCCCCCCCCAGGCGCATTCGGGGGGAAAAGACGCGGTTTTTTTCGGGGGAACTGAAAGGGAAAGTGTGCAGGAGCGCTGAGCGAGCGTATCGGACGCGGGGCGTCAGCAGGAGTCCCCCCCCCCCCCCACACTTGGCAGGGCTGGGAGGAGTCTGCTTCCCGACTCTCATCCTCGTGTTTCAGGCGTGGCGTCGCTAATGCAGGTGATGTCAGGCGGCATACCTGCACCAGCCTGACCGAGTCGGTATATAAGGAGGCAGCAGCGTTTATTTCGTTCTTCCTTTCCAACAGGACTTCGGGGAGAGGCAGAACGAGAAAGAGAGAGAGAGAGAGAGAGAGAGAGACTCACACGCGGCGTTGTTGGAAAAAACAGGACAGGAAATCACAGGATCTTGGGCAGGACTGTTGAACAGAAGATTAAAAGGAGCTCACGGACATTTCTTCCCACGGGCAGATTTGGTGAGAGCAGGGAAAACTGGGTGATGTAAACGCACTGAAACGGATACACAGCCGCCCCAGCGGGACCTGCGCCTCATCGGCTATCATCCTTTCTGGGGGAAGAACCGGTCTGAACCAGATCCACCGGGGCTCCTCCACACTGATTGGCCATCCGCTGGGGCTCCTCCACACTGATTGGCCATCCACTGGGGCTCCTGCACACTTATTGACTGCAGTGGGAGGATTGGACATCTGCTGCGGTCTGTGTGGTGATGCTGTGCGGCCGCTATCACAGGTTGCTGTTGCTGTTGCTGTAACTCAGTGTTTTCTGTTGAGCAGCGTCCAGAATAAATTTAGGTCACAACGGTTACACCATACACTGTAAATTATCGTTGTTGTAATTCTGACCAATGGCTTTACAAGAGGTGTGTGGCTTTCGGGACAGCCCTGTCTACCCCAGGTGGAACACCCCTGCCTCTCTCTCCATGGCAACAAGTGACAACATTCTGCACTCCACCGTGTGGGAAGCGTTGGAGGGGCCGAGCACTGCGAGGGGGAGGGACGGCGAGGGTCCGCTGAGCTTGTACATACCTGACCCGGAGCACCTTTCCCAGAATCCCTTGCAGGCCGTCGCCCCGCCTTTCGAGCTGTGCCACGGAACCACCACGCTGGCGTTCGCGTTCCAGGGCGGGGTGATCGCGGCGGGCGACACCCGGGCGAGCTGCAGGGGGCTGGTCTGCTCCCCGGACTCCCTGAAGGTCCTGCCGGTGCACCGGCGCCTGCTGATGACCACATCCGGGAGCGCCGCCGACTGCATCCTGTGGAAGTGCATCCTGTCCCGCGAGCTCCGCCTCTACCAGCTCCGGCACCGCCGCCAGCTGTCCGTAGGGGGCGCCGCCAAGCTGCTCTCGCACATGCTGCACCCCTTCAAGGGCACGAACGTGTGCGTGGCCGCCATGCTGTGCGGATGGGAGGGCGAGGAGGACCGGAGGGAGGAGGAGGAGGAGGAGGAGGGGAGGGGCGGACGCCAGGGAGGAGGCGGAGGGAGGCGGAGTTGGGAGGAGAGCGGGGGACAGGGGAAGGCGATTAGCAGAATGGACGGGAATGGAGCGGGACAGGAAGAGATAGAGAGAGAGACGGAGCCAATCGGAGGGAGGGGCAGAGAGGTACAGTCAGTCGGAATAGGAGGGAGAGAGGCAGGGCCAATCAGAGGGCTAGGCAGGGAGACAAGGCCAATGGGATGGGGCAGACCTGAGGGGGAGGGTTGGGAAACAGACGTAGTAAAGGACGATCCATTCGGCACCAGCAGCCGTTCAGAGGTGCCCGCCGGGGGGGCCGGGGGGGCCGGGGAGGGGAAGACAGAGGGAGAAACCAGGGCTCCAGGGGCCGAGGGGGAGGGGGAAACAGTCCTGGAGGGGCCGGGCTGTGCAGTCAGGAGCCCAGGGCCCTCGGGCCCCACGGGGCCCCGACTGTACTACGTGTGCAGCGACGGCACCCGCCTGCAGGGGGAGCTGTTCTCGGTGGGCTCCGGCTCGCCCTACGCGTACTCGGTGCTGGACGGCGGGGTGCGCTGGGGGATGGGCGTGGCCGAGGCCTGCCGGCTGGCCCGCGAAGCGGTTTACCGAGCCGCCCACCGCGACGCCTACTCCGGCAACTGCGTGGACCTGTACCACGTCACCGCCACCGGGTGGCGCCGCAGAGACAGGGAGGACCTGAAGGAGGAGTACTACAGAGAGATGGAGGGAGAGAGGGAGAAGGTGGAGGAGAGGAGGAGGGAGAGAGAGAGGGAGGGGAGGAGGCAGGAGGAGGAGTAGGAGGAAGAGAAAGTGGGGGAAATGTTGCAGGGGTGGAGGGAGAGACGGGGAGGGGAGGAAGGATGAGGAGGAGGAACAGAAAATGGGGAAATGCTGCAGGGGAGGAGGGAGAGAGGGAGGGGAGGAGGAGGAGGAGGAGGAGGTGGAGTAGGAGGAAGAGAAATTGGGGGAAATGCTGCCAGAGGGGAGGTAGAGCGTTGGGGAAAAGAATGTGGGGGAGTGCTGGGGTGAGGCATAGACTTTCTGCCCAATGGTAGACCGCCTGTGGAACTCTGGGAATTGTGGTCTTTCTCTGAGAACACTTAACCCAACTGAATATTCCCACTCATTTAACTGTAATAAAAAAAAAATTTTTTTTTACTAACTTTAAAAGGTTTTTTTTTTTTTTTTTTTTGCCAATACGCCTCCTATTCACCTTTCCCCCCCAATTTTTCTTTACTGTTTCATTTATTGTTCTCTTTATGTGTGGCTACTAGCACTATCCTGGTTAGAGAACTGGACTGAAAAGTTTTGGGTTCAGTAGCTGCCATTATACCCTTGACCTGGGTACTTAAGCGGAATGGCTTTCTGTAAAAAAAATCCAGCTGTGTAGGTGGATTGTTTATAAAAATGCAATCTGCCCTACTGGATAAGAGTGCTAAATGCTGAAATGTAATATAAAGTGTTAGTTGGTAGGTAGGTAACCAACACTTTATATTACATTCTATTTCCAAGTTCATTGTAAAAATGTATGTTTGTGTACAGTAAAAAATAACTATACATCAGGAATTAAATGTCTCATTTTTAAGAGGGAACGTTAGATAATGAAGACAAAGTGGAGGGGAAAAGGGTGGACGAGGGGTAAAAGTTGGGAAGAGGTAGAAGAAATGAGAGACTTGTTCTTACACGAGGACCAACGAAAAATTAACATGAAATCAATAAAATCAAATTAGGACCACCAAGGACAAAGGGGGCGCCCATATGTGGACCTTCGAAAGATTAGTGACGCACTGCCTCCGTCTGCACGTTTTGTCGCGAGGAGTTTCATAAAACCGGCGGAACTGCGTCATTCGTGCAAATTCATTACAAAGATGGCGCTCGCTAGTGTGCTGGGGGGTGAGTCTGCGGATTTTTCGCTCCGTAGTGAGCGGCCTTTTGCATTCGGTGCTAGCTGGGATCAGACCGAACTGGGCTTCGGAACGTCCGCCGGCGATGGTCTCAACTTCGCTGTGAAAAATCCTCTTCTTCCTGAGGATGAAGACGGTCCTGAGAGAAGGATCGAGTTTCTTCATGGAACAACAACGCTAGCTTTCAAAGTGAGTGTTATTGTAATTGTATTGCTTTTGACGCGCGTTTGAGACGCATTTTGGTTGGCGAAGAAGTTAATGTTCAATGTTAACTTGGAGTTAAACTTTTCATGCTCTTTGTATCTGGTAAATAGTGTAGCTAGAGTTGGCTAGGTTGCTAATGTTGCTAGCGCATCCTTGGCTAACTACAGCGTCGAGTCACTGTCACAGTTTGAATTGACTGCTAAGCTAACTTGCTGTCTAAGTATGAAATCACCAAATTTAGCCATTAGCTTAGAGTAGTTAGCGGAATGTCCGGGAGGTACGCGTTTATTTACGCCAGAGAATACAGTTTTTGCTCACAGATGTGAGCAGACTGTGGATTCTCTCTAGCACAATTATGTATCAAAGCTAGCTAGCTGGCAGATAAGAAAGCTAATGTGATTTGCGTGTCAGCTAGCTGTAAGACACGAATATGTTCTCACAATGCCTTCTGATACGGCTGTAACGTTTACTTAATCACAGAGAGCTAGATAGCCAGCCAGGTTGTGCAAAACGACAGACGACATTTCTTGCTTGATAACTAGTTTTCTGTTTTTATTTTTATTTTTTTATTTTTTTTTACAGTTAATTAAAACTTTTTGTTTTAAGCGGAAGAACTGGTAATTAGTCCTCCCTCACTGGTATTGAGTAGTTAAACAGGCTAGTTAACGGTATTCCTGCTCAACGACTCAGTTCCAGCATGGCGTTATCGTGGCCGTGGACTCCCGGGCGACGGCCGGCTCCTACATCGCCTCGCAGACGGTGAAGAAGGTGATCGAGATCAACCCGTACCTGCTGGGCACCATGGCGGGCGGCGCGGCCGACTGCAGCTTCTGGGAGCGGCTGCTGGCGCGTCAGTGCCGCATCTACGAGCTCCGCAACAAGGAGCGCATCTCCGTGGCGGCCGCCTCCAAGCTGCTGGCCAACATGGTGTACCAGTACAAGGGCATGGGTCTGAGCATGGGCACCATGGTCTGCGGATGGGACAAGAGAGGACCAGGTACGTAGGCCTGAGTGTGTCCACGGGACTACTCGGGTCAACTGAGTGCACCTGCGGGTGATTCACTTGAGTCAGACTGGGGATGTATTGTGTGTATTATGAAGGAAATGGGGATTGGAATGTTTGCTTGATGATGTTATGGGCTAGGTTATCAGGTAAGACCTGAGGTTTTAAGATTCTGATTGGGAGGGGGGGGGGTGGTTTGAGAAAGGACTAAGCAACTCCATTAGTTCCCTGTTTTCAGAACGCCATATTAGCTCAGTGTTAAAAACACTGCAAACTGTCTGTTCAGAATTTTGAATACCATGAGCCTATGTTAAAGACAGAAAATCTTTTTGGATCGGGGTAAGTCTATTTTGGCAGGTTGCCCCCAAATAAAGCCACTGTATGGGAAACACTGGGCCAGCTCATCCCTAAGGAGCTAGTAGTTAATAAAGGCCTAGCAACCACTGACCGGTATCGAGCCTAGCACCCACCCACAGACCGGTATCCAGCCTGGCAACCACAGACCGGTATCCAGCCTAGCAACCACAGACAGGTATCCAGCCTAGCAACCACAGACCGGTATCCAGCCTGGCAACCACAGACCGGTATCCAGCCTAGCACCCACCCACAGACCGGTATCCAGCCTGGCAACCACAGACCGGTATCCAGCCTAGCAACCACAGACAGGTATCCAGCCTAGCAACCACAGATCGGTATCCAGCCTTTCCGCAGTGAGAGGACCCACCCAGCACCTTGGAGCTGAAATGTAGATGGCACAACAGATCATGCTAACCTTCCTGGAAATGAGGCTAATATGTGCGAATTTTGAAAATTATTTATTAAACCTACTTAAAACTTTCAAGTTCCGCCACTGACTGGCTAGCTAGTCAGACGTTGATGGCGCTACATGGATTACGTGCGTGGCTATAATTTAACATCCATTACACATGGCAGGCCATTAAGTTGGCAACATGCAATCCTATATGTAACTACAGCTAAAGGCGAGGTAGACAAATTTGCTGGCTAACGTGCTAATTCCTACTGGAGGGTTTGCTGGCTTTTGCTTTTCCTAAGCACTTGAGAAGCACCACAATTACTCAGCGAAAGCAGGTGATTACAAGGCTGTCTCAGGTCACCTGGTTTATTGGGTCTGAGTCGGTTGCTGATTTTTAGGCGAAAAAAAACTAAACAAAAACCAGCAGACCCTGCGGCTCTCCAGAACGAGGATCGCGATTAGCTGCTCTAAGAGCTGTTGCGAGGTCCTTGAATCAGACAGGGCCATTATCAATAAATAATTTCCTCACCCAGGCAATATAAGGTTAGTTAAAACCAGGGCACTGAAAAAGTAGATCCATGTGTAAAACTTAATTCAAAACAATCGGGATAAATTGCCTGACCGTTTGTTGCTGCTGGTTATTCTTTTAGAGTTTAGACCCGGCATTCACAACTAGGGCCAATACATTTCAGGATTTTGTGCTGACTACTGCTCTTAATTATTTAATTAGCTCAAATCATATATTGATCGGACAATTGCATGAGCACCAGCTCCAGCCACAAACTGCCTAGGGGTTTTACCATGCTCAAGTACTGGAGTAAACCAGCGTAGTTTATAGAGCTGTCAGAAAACTGAAACTAAAGTAACTGATTGCAACAAAAACCAGCTGGCAGACTAGTCCTCCAGGAGCGGAGTTGTCCAACCCAGTTTAGACGATCAATGTAAGGAGGGAGTTGTATGTCCAAATGTTCACCGTTGAGTCACAGGAGAAGTGTGTACAAAGTACATATACATATGTACACACACACACAAAACAACAAATGCGTGTAAATGGATAATAATAATAATAATAAACTTTATATAGCTAATTTCGAACAGAAAGTGCCAATCAATGTGCTTTACAGAAAGATAAATGAGTAGGTAAAACTAACAGTAAAACACAAAAGGACAATAAAGTACACAAACATGTAAAATAGCAATAAAATGATGATAACCTAAATTAATCATAACCGTGAATACATAAATAAATAACATTTATGGATGCAGTTGTGGTTCCCCGTATTGATTCCGCAGTATTCCTGGACAGAAAAGGTGAGAAGCAGAAGTGAGCGAGGACATAAACATTACATCATTAACAATTTAAGCCGGGAGACAGAGAGAGTTCCTCATTCAGACCCCTGGGCTCTGCTGTGTCCAAACGCATAGATCCGAAACGCTTGCCTTCTGAGAGGTTTATTCACTGGTTACACTTTAATTAAGCTGCAGCTATGCCTGTGTAGTTAAATTGTGACTGGTTTGATAACTAGAGTTTATTATTGAGTAACTCCCATCGTAGGTAACATGGAAAAAGAGTTTGCGCTATTCTTGATTACACGTGAATATTTTGAAATATTATGTTTACACTCATTGGCCATATTTTCATGATGCACTAGGAATAAACCTTTTCTGTTTATTTCACAATGCGTCTGTATGATACAGAATGAGATTTCATTTTAGCAGGAAAGCTGTAACAGGGCTGGCCTTGTTTCACGTGTTTAATTAAGAACACTGCTGACTTGTTTTCCCCCGGTGCCTACGCTGGTGTTTTGGCTTATTTTTCTCTCGTTCTACTAAGTCTCATTCCTGCAACTGATTGGAGTGCTCCAGTTTTTATTGGGTTTTTACTTTGGGGAGTTTGCCTGGGTAAGGAAATTCTGTGAGAATGTTAACCTGGTGAGGTGTGTGTGTTTGCGTTTGTGCATGCCTGCGTGTGTTCATTTGTGTGTTCTAGGTTTGTACAAATTGGCTTTTTGTAGGCAAATAAAATGGTGAGTGTTGTCCATTTAATTAAGGCAAAATAAAAATGGGACATGCATAGGTTTGACTGAAATACTGACCACTGCAGTTGGAGTGCGCTGCACGTGGGTGCTGTTCCCTCCCCCCACACACAGGGGGCAGTGCAGCGCTAGAGCTGTGACTCCCGAGGATTGCGTGGCTTCACCCTTTAGGCGCACGAGTCGCACTTGTGGTGCCGTTACCTGTGCCTGCCACCGGGGGGAGCAGTGCACTGTAACTCCCGGCAGAGTTGACCCAGCTAGCAGCAGGGCATGAGGCGTGAACTGCACATTTAAGGAGCGGGTCGCAGTGCCACGGTAGCGACCGCACCGTCGCGTTGAGCGATGGCCGGGGGGGGGGGGGGGGGGGGGGGGGGTTTCGGACAGGCCGTGGGGGTTCCATGCATTTTGTGGCGGGAGGTGGGCGGGGCTTTTGCGGCCCTGTTCCGTTAACCGGCCGCGAGCTCCATGTCTCGGTGGGCCTCATCGGCGAGGCGGGGGGGGGTTTGGTGCGGCGTTGGATTTACTCGACTCTAAATTAAGCAGAAATCTCATTAAGGTTGTCGGACACACCGGCCCGCTCTGCTGACGAAGTACCTCAGGGCTTCAAAGCGTTAATCAGCCTGCCAATTAGGAGCAGAAACTAATTAAGTCACAACAGCGCGGCCACTTCAGAGCCGTACCTAGCTGTGCTGTGTCACGCGTGGGCCGGTCTCCACACACTCTACACGCTTGCTGATTGGATTTGTGAGCTGTCTGTCACTTTGAGTGGCGGTTACATTACATTACAGGCATTTAGCAGACGCTCTTATCCAGAGCGACTTGCACAACTCTTACAATAGCATTTACATTTGCATCCATTCATACAGCTGGATTTATACTGAAGCAATGCAGGTTAAGTACCTCGCTCAAGGGTGCAACCGCAGTGTCCCTTTAGGTTACAAGACCAGCTCCTTATCCATCATACTACACTGCCGCCTATACAGAGGTTGCCCCGGTTACGGAGGCCCGCCCCGGTTACGGAGGCCCGCCCCGGTTACGGAGGCCGCCCCGGTTACAGTGGTCCCTCCGGTTACGGAGGCCCCTTGGTTACGGAGGCCACCCTGCTTACGGAGGCCCCTTGGTTACGGAGGCCGCCCCGGTTACGGAGGCTCGCCCCGGTTACGGAGGCCCGCCCCGGTTACGGAGGTCCGCCCCGGTTACGGAGGTCCGCCCCGGTTACGGAGGTCCCCCCGGTTATGGAGGCCCCTTGGTTACGGAGGCCACCCTGCTTACGGAGGCCCCTTGGTTACGGAGGCCGCCCCGGTTACGGAGGCTCGCCCCGGTTACGGAGGCCCGCCCCGGTTACGGAGGTCCGCCCCGGTTACGGAGGTCCGCCCCGGTTACGGAGGTCCCCCCGGTTATGGAGGCCCCTTGGTTACGGAGGCCACCCTGCTTACGGAGGCCCCTTGGTTACGGAGGCTCGCCCCGGTTACGGAGGCCCCTTGGTTACGAAGGCCCGCCCCGGTTACGGAGGCCGCCCCGGTTACGGAGGCCGCCCCGGTTACGGAGGCCGCCCCGGTTACGGAGGCCCGCCCCGGTTACGGAGGCTCGCCCCGGTTACGGAGGCCCCTTGGTTACGGAGGCCGCCCTGGTTACGGATGCCCCTTGGTTACGGAGGCTGCCCCGGTTACGGAGGCTCGCCCCGGTTACGGAGGTCCGCCCCGGTTACGGAGGCCCCTTGGTTACGGAGGGCCCGGTTCTCCTTCCTGTCTCTGTCTCAGGACTGCCCGTCGCTGAGGCCTCTCGGGTTAAGAGGCTTGGACAAGAAAAGAAAAAAAACAAAAAATAACTTTGACGCCATCTGTCATTTTATGCTTTTTAAACGGTTTGCTTCTGATCCCCGTTTCTGTTGCTAATGATTCAGCGATCTGTCATCCCTTAACGTTTGGCAGTCATTTTTGTTGCTTCCATTCAGTCAGTTACATTAAAATATGCTCTTTGTCATGTTGTAAATGGCTGGTTATGCCATTTAGGATTGTTTGCTGTAATGACTGCCATAAAACTGTTCATCATGGTTTGTTTTGGTAATGTGTTTTAAAACGCTCCGGAGTAGATATGCATGCTAATGAGATCCACCTTAAAAAAAAGGAAAGAAAAAGAAGTTTATAACATGTAATTCTCTTGAATCTTTTCTTAATTCTTTTTAAAGAACAAGTTTCAAGTTTTAAGAGCCTTTTTTTCTTGTGTGTTTTTCGTTCCATCTCTAATTGTCGGTTGCTTTTCGAACGGTGAGTTGTCATGCTATAATGAATAAGGCGAGGTGCAGTTTGGCTGAATGAGCCTCTGCTCTCGTCATAGGGACAGATGGAATGATACAGTCCTGCTTGTGCGCTTGTCATGTCTTTGTTTTTTTTTCCCTTATGCCCTGCGCCCCCCTTTTTATCCGAATTTGGAATGGCCAATTCAGCACTCGTATCCAGCCCCTTTGCTATGATTTGGGGGGGGGGGGGGGGCACGGGGGTGCCGTGAGCAACACTGCCTCCTCACAGCGAGGAGGTTGCGAGTTCGCATCCCGACGGGGGCCTTTCTGTGTGGAGTTTGCCTGTTGCCTGGTGACTGAACCCTCTGTAACCGTGAGCAACGCTACCGGCCACAGTTGGCGCTGGTTGGGGTTTGGGGGGTTTGATCCCAGGCTGTGGGCGCCCCCCCCCCCCCCCCCCCCCCACACACACACACACTCTCTCTCACTTCACACACACACACACACACACACACACACACACTGGCACGCCAGCAGCGAAAGGCAGCCACGCAAGGCGCCAGCCAGCTCGTTGGGAGCAATTAGGGGGTTAGGTGTCTAGGGGTTTATTTTTATTTAGTAGATTATAGAATTATGCATGAGAGGCGTGCGCGTTAGTCTCAGCCGCCGCACCCGCGCACGTCTCGTTTAGTCCCGGCGCCGCTGGAGGGGCGTCTGAGGAGCAGCGGTGCCCAGAGACGGGTTAGCCCGCCGTTAATAATTAACCAGGCGCATTTATTATTCACCGGGCTCCGACAGCGCTATTTACGCTGGCCCGGCCTGCCGGGGCGGCGCGCCCGCTATTGCGCCGCAGCCCGTCTCCGCCGTCTTCCGCTAACCGGCCCGAGCGGGTTCGTGGCTTCGCGGCCGGGGAGGCTGCATTATTAACCGGCCCGAGGGAGGCGCCATCCTTACCGCGTGCCTATTTTGGACTGATTAGCGCCGCGAGGAACGCCGCGGGCTGCTCTGCAGCCTGTGCGGCATACGACCGCGCAGCTATAACCGTATGCTAATAGCCGTATGCTAATAGCCGTATGCTAATAGCCGTTATACGCTAGCCCGAGGCGGCTAGCGTATACCGGCTATTAGCATACGGCTATTAGCATACGGTCAGCCAGCAAAGGCCGCTGTTGGCCACACCGAGTTGGACTTAATAAGTAGGCGCGTGCAATTGCTGGTGCGGCTGCGTTACTGTTGCTGTTACCGCTGTTAAATTGGGACGCCTTGCCAGCTGTGTTTGTAGTGAAGCCGAGTTGGCTTGCCAGCCAATGTTAGCGTTCTTTATTTATTGTAGCTAGCGGTTTGGCTAGCAAACAGATATGATGGGGGCATGCGCCGATTCAAATTATTTCTCACTCCAGTTACATTCTCTCTATCACTGTTTGGCTGTGAGAATGGGAGAACAACTGTGGACCAGTTGGTGTAAATTAAACTTCAGTGCAACAGTTGCGTGTTATTATATTTATTTTTTCCCTCTTTGAGACTTAGCTTCCTGTCCTGAGGGCATAGGTGGTCCTGAGATAGTATATCTGTAGGTCCTGAGAGCGTCAGTCTGAAGCTCCACCCTCTCCGGTTCGTCAACCGACCTGATTGGCTGTCACTGACTTGCTGGGCGTGGCTTACCTCTGGTGTTCTCTCTCTTACCGGCTGTGTAATGGCCTGGTGAAACCAGTGATGCAACCTTAGATGGTGCACTAAGGCAGGGGTGTGCTGGTGGGCCCTTTCTTGATTGACTGGGCAGGTTTTTTGTTTTAGCCCAACGCTAAGGTGCTTGATTCTACCTCTCGATGTCTTGATCGAAGACCATGATTAGGTGATCTGTCGAATTATTGTGTTGTGATGCTGTTGCTAAAGCAAACCCCCCCCCCCCCCCCACACCAGCCATTTTTGGATAAGACTGGACCCGTCTGTGCTGAGTGCGGTGCAATCGAAAGAAGCCGTAAATCTGCCCGCCCAATCAGCACGTGATAGGGCGTTTCTCTTTGAATGACCGACCAATGAGAAATGAGCTGCTTGAGTCAGGGTGGATCAGAATGAGATCCGTCGGTGTCACGGTAACAAGAATATGCTCCTCCCAGTGTGTTGTGCGTACTTGGGGGGGGTTGGTGGATAATGGGTCAGCCCTGGCCCCCCCCCCTCCCCAGTGAGGCTGCTGTTTGTAGGGGTCAGGGAGGTCGCCCCTGCTAATGTGCTGATGAAGACACCCCATTGATTTCCCATTTGGCCAATGAGTTTATCCAAGGCTGACGAACGCTCATTGGAACTTAATGTCACCGGAATCAATGGAGGTGCACGAGTGTGTGTATGCGTACCTGTCTCTCATGTACAGGACAGACGGGAGAGAGGCCACTCTTAAGAACTATGGTCTCCCCCCCCCAAAATGTGCGTGAGTGTACACTTGCACGTATGTGTGTGTTTGATGTATAGAACAGTCAAGGATGCTTTATCAGAATTACTGCCCCCCCCCCCCCCCGCCACTGACTTATACAGAATCATACACACACACACACACACACTGCAATGACTGTTGGATGGGCAGAACTATCGGTGGTAGGGGGAGCCTTTCTGATATGGTTTAGGTTTTTATTTTTTCAAAGTCTCATGCCCCAAAGGGTGCCCAGCCCACACTACAAAAATAACAAACAAGAGCAATAACATAGCATAATGAGAGTGGGGAAAAAAACAAATACATATCATAGTCTCATATGAAACATGAGCCTGTGTTGAGGCTGCATCTCTCCTTCTCTCTGTCCCTCTCTGTCTTTCTTTCTGTCTCTCTCTGCCTGTCTCTCTGTGTGTCTGTCTGTCTGTTTCTGTCTCTCTCCCTCCCCTGCGCTCGCTCTCTCTCTCTCTCTCTCAGCTGGATCTGAGGTGCCCATTAGCCACACTACACATCAGCAGTGCACTGGGTGTTTTGCGTGCTCGCCTGGTTTTAATGTGCTCGATGGTGGTCGATCCTGATTTTGCACAGCTGGGACGATCATGTGTGCAGCAGCCGTGATGCCGGGGAGAGCTGCATGCTCGCTCCATTTCCCCTCTCTCTCTCGCTCTCTTTCTGCCTGTCACACACTCACACATTCACTCATTCACTCTCGCTCTATTTCTCCCTCTCTAACTCGATTCAGTTCAATTCAAAATGCTTTATTGGCATGACATATTTCAGTATGTGTTGCCAAAGCTTCGTAAAACACAGTACAATGCACTCTCTCTTTGTCACTCACACGCACACACACACAGACACTCGCTCATGCTCGATTTCTGCCTGTCACTTACTCACTCACTCACTCACACACTCACTCGCTCACGCTCGATTTCTGCCGGTCACTTACTCACTCTCACACTCGCTCACGCTCGATTTCTGCCTGTCACTTACTCACTCACTCACACACACACTCACGCTCGATTTCTGCCTGTCACTTACTCACTCACACACTCACTCACGCTCGATGTCTGCCTGTCACTTGCTCACTCACTCACTCACACACTCACGCTCGATTTCTCTCTCTCGCTCTCTTTCTGCTTGTCACTCACACACGCACACAGGTGTAGGTGTACAGTGGGGGTGTTATAGTGGGGGCTGTGCTGGTGTTGGTTTCCCGAGAGCGAGGAAATCAGTCCATTAAACAGGCAGCAGCATCCGTGATACTCCAACAGGCTCTATCTGTCTCTCTCTCTCTCCATAAATCCAGAATCCATATACTTCACTTAATGTGGATATTATTACTGGGTTCAAACTTTTTATTTTATTTTAACTTTTTCTCCCACTGCAGGTCTGTATGGACTGAGGTTAACTCTGTGTGTCTGTGTCTGTGTCTGTGTCTGTGTCTGTGTCTGTGTCCCCGCAGGTCTGTATTACGTGGACTCCGAGGGGAACCGTATTTGCGGGGACCAGTTCGCGGTGGGCTCGGGCTCCATGTACGCGTACGGCGTGCTGGACAGCGGCCTGCGCCCGGACCTGAGCGTGGAGGAGGCGTGCGAGCTGGGCCGCCGCGCCATCTACCAGGCCACCTACCGCGACGCCTACAGCGGCGGCACCGTCAACCTGTACCGCGTGCACAGCGAGGGCTGGGAGCGCGTGTCCCAGGAGGACGTGCTGAGCCTGCACCACCAGTACGCCTCCCAGACCGCCTAGCGTGGCCGGGGGGGCGGGGCTTAGTGTGGGGATGGGTGGGGCTTATGTGGATGTGGGTGGGGCTCCCAGAGCAGACGGGGTGGGGTGGGGCAAATCTTACAGAAACCGTAGGGGCCGTAGTTGCAGAGACAAGAGAGGTGTTCGGGCATAAAGAGTCAGGCCAGGGGCAGGGCTTACCTGAGGGTGGGCGGGTTTTATGTGGGTGGGTGGGGTTTATGTGGATGGCGGTGGGGCTCACAGAGCAGACAAGGGGGCAAATCTTACAGAAACGTAGGGGCCGTAGTTGCAGAGGAGGAGGTGTTTGGGCTACTGACCCAGGGAAGGGTGTGGCTTACGAAAACAAGGCGTGGCTTAGAGGGAATGAGTGGCGCTACAGGTGGTGGGCTCAGTTAGCCTACAGTGCAGAAATGGGCGTAGCTGTGGACTGGGGGAAGGTCTCTATGCCAGGTTAGGGTGTCAACTCTATGGTGATAAGACTACTGTTACTGGTGTGTCTCTTAAGATTTGCATGGCCTACTGGGTTGGGGGGGGGGGAGAAAGTGAGTGTCACGGATCTGGCGTCTGGAGAGGTAAATGAGGACAGGAAATAGGCCTTTTTCCCGGGTTTTGCGTAACACACACACACACACAGTGCACCATTCTTACGGCTTGCTCTTATTGTAAGGACAGTTCTCCGTTCAGTCCAGCGATTTCACATCAAGGCGGGCTGCAGTTGCCCTGTGGTGCCTGCAGGCCGTGGTGGCGCTGTTGTACGCCGATTTGATCGATCCCCAGCTGGCACCGAACAAGAGAGATTCTGAATTCTCATACGCAATTATCACATGTAGGCTGTTCAGAAAACACGAATAAAACCTGACTTTTTTTTTTTTTGAACCGAGAGTGTTTGTCTCTTTTGTAATTTTGTCTGCTTGTCTCAGTGTCCCTGTCAAAACAGTTTTGACAGGGCGGTTTTGAGTGTCGCTTGTTTATTACTCTGATCGCGTTTCTGGTGTAATACAGGATGTCTCGCTGGATTTTTTCTGTCAGTTTTTTTTTCTTCTTTCAATTGAATTGTGAGTAAGTGCCTGGTGAAAAAGATGCGCGTGTCTCCCGCGCAAGGGTTTTTCCAGCCAGTTAACCTTTGAGGGGAATTTGACCAGGAAGCTGGCGTTAACACCGAATCATTAAGATCCCCCAGTGTTCTCAAAGATCACGGTGAGTCAGGAACTCTGTTATAACCTAGAAACAGACAAAAAGTCCTACAACGTAGACGAAGTATCGTTTTAACTTAAAGGTCCTGGGATTTAGGTTTCTTGTAAGTGCTAGCGTTAGCTCCTGTCCTTTTTTTTACCCCCCCGTTTAACTAGCCTACTTCCAGAGCGGACAAAAGTTTAAGAAGGCTGCGAGGGCGGAGCGGGATTGAGTAGCCGCCTTGCACCGGGGAAGGTTATTATCCGCCGCGTCGCAATTCTCTTTTAAAATGTAACGACGCACGACTGAGAAAACTTTCCCCTTCATCGGTTTTATAGGAGGAAATAAACACTAATGACTGTAATGGGCGCGTGGCCCCGAGGCCTGCCAGTGACGGTTAAAAACTATTTTCACAAGTGGCTAGCTGCGGTTGGATCGCTAATGGCATTTCAATAAAGGTAGAAAAGGAGCGCTTTCCCCTTGTCGTAAACACAAGTTTTCCCCCCTATCTCTCCCGAGGGAGAAATTAAGTGCAGAATTACACTTGGTGATAAACCTAAGTACACCATTATAGTGAAAGATATACACTGTACCACGTCCAAGGGGGCGACAAACGTAATATTCAGTGTATACTGTAACTGCCTCGCTGGAGTAGCCTACCGCTAGGTCCGTGTCAGGCAGTGGATTGTAATTAAGCAAAAATAAGAACAAATTGAGCAAAATGACTTGACCGACCTAAGGGGCGAAGAAGTAATGTGTTTTATGTACCTTAATTTGGGCTGCAAGGGGATAGAACGAATGAGAAAAGGAGGGTGGTGGAGAGTAGGCTGCCTGCCCTGCCGACGCACGGAGACGGTTGTCAATCAAGTTGCTCAATCGATGTCATTGACGTTTAACGTTGATAATCTGGCCTTTCTGACAAAGGAAGAATGAGTCAGGTCGGTCAGCTTTGGTATGGATTCCCGTTAATTAGTGTTGTTGTTTTTTTCCCCAGGGTGGCGCGCTTGCAGATAACGGAAAACATAGCCTAAGTCTACACAAGTGAGGGGGAATTATTTAAAGATGCGTTCACGGAGAGAAAAGGGGGTGTTTCAGTTGCCAGTCGCGAGCTGACTGCGAACGCTGTCAATTTGAATTCTCATCCAAGCGGAAGCACTCCCAACGTCAGGCGAGCAGGGATTTTTCTTTTTTCACCTGGAGCTGACAGAACACCACGAAAGTATAAATAATGACTTCAGAATTCGTTGATTCAGTGCTGTAGGTCTATATCCAGCGCCCTGCGTTTTCTGTGACCTGGATTTTATAGTCTGCAGACAACCCTCGTTTAGTAGGCCTACACAGGCAGTGCTGATACACTGCCAACGATTAATCAGGCACTATAATAATCGCCCGATTACCTGCTTAATCCCAAGGACTCATTTAATTGTAATTAAACTATAGATACACTCGATTTCACGAGCTGTCTTTGCTTATGGCTACACCAAGGCATATGTTGTAAGCGATGTTCACGTTGTATCCGTAGCATAGGACATACGTGTATTACGTTTTTGTAGTAACATTTCACAGCGAATTTGCATAGCAGTGGTAAAAAATGAAAGAAAAGAAGAAAAAAAAAAAAACAAGAAAACTGTCAAACTTTAACTTCTAAGTGCAGCGAGATTATTTTTTCCGAAACGTTCTGTGCGGAAAAATAATGGGCACCACGCGACTGGATCAGGGATGATTCAATTTGCACGGGGGAATGGCAGAATCTGTAAAACGAAAGTTCTATGCAAAATGCATCTCCTCGTATTTGTTCTGATTTGCCGCATATTGATTGCTGTCTAACAGCTCCGTGGTTTAAAAAAAAAAAAAAAGAATCCAGATAACGTGTATTTTATGTGAGCAATTTTTTCATTAGACAAAATTTGACAATCAAATGTCCAAAAAATTCTAAACTTTTTCTTTACAACGCTCCCGCTTTTCTGTTGCTGGGACAAGATGGTCGTGACGTAGGCTAACATTTCTCCTTTTGGCATCATCAATAGGCAATGGTTATTGGACGCCTTTGCAACTCGAAGATAATTTAGGAATGGCAAATGCTTGTTCACCCCAGAGTAGGCTACGTGTAGGCTATTGCTATTTCTCATCACAGTTCATCGTTGTTTGGTTAACAGGTGTTCTGTCACAGACTGATGTCTTTTGAAAATTAGCTGTTTGTGCAAAGTACGTATTAGAGTCGACGTATTATCCGTGGTCCAGGTTAATGTTGCAGCGGCAGCTCGCCCCGTAACGTTGCTTCTGCCGTTTTCAGCAATCCTTGCAGTCAGTTCAGTTAACGTAATTTGTTGGATTGCACCAAGCTCATTATGATTGCCCTCTCTTTATCAGAATCAATCACGGCTTAATCACAGCTAATTACCTCGTTATGAGCTCAACAAGAACATCTCCAGAGATACGCGGCGGGAGCCCGCTGTCAGAGCTTCCTGCCTTCCGCGAGGCCGGGAGGTCTTCAGGACCACGGAGAGCGCGGGGACACTCGCCCCCCCGGGCGCGCGCGTACACGCTGAGTTATTGACAGTTAACCCAGCTGCACATAACTGCCGCCTTCATGCCTCGCGCAACGCCCTGCTGTGTGTGAGAGACAGGCTTTCAACAGCGCTGACATTCCTCGTTTTTTTGTTGCTATACTTATATATATTTATATATATTTTGCTGTGCAGGCCAGCACCATTCGTTTATGTAGGCCTTTTTCAGTTTTTGTTTTTTTTTAAACCCTAATTGTTTTCAGTTCTCTGAACCACTGCAATGAAAGTAAAACAGCCTTTGGTGTTCTTTTTCCCATTTTTTCGGCTACGCCTGTCACTGTGCCATTAGGCTGCAAAATGTAGTCGATGAAAAACACGCAAGGCCTTAATTGCATTCTATGGTCCAATTTGTTACAACGCGAGGAAATTAAGTAATTTGAATGCAAGCCACAAAAAAAGTGCTGAAGTTCATGCGCTCATGAAGGCGTCTGGGATTAACATACTGATTAACACAGACACAGTTTCGGGGGGGGGGGGGGGGGGGGGTTGAGTCAAGAGGGCGATCTTACTATGCGCTTAACTGATGCACGCGACTCGAGAACTAATCGTTTCAGCGGCTCTTGCCGGCTGCGCTGCGAATAACTGCAAAGGTCTTCTCGTGCAAGTTAGCGTCACTCTGACACCGCGCACCGCGTACGTTCCATGTTTATACCCTCCCTCCTCCCATCTCTTCCCCTCATCGACCCCTCTTATCGTCCGTGTCGCGGGTGCTGCGTGCGGTGTTAGCGATAGCGTTGATGCAGCTTTTCTGCTCTGGAATGGGAGTGCGCCGGTGCATTCTGAGCACCGCCGGCACCGCGTCACGCGGAGACCCGGCTCAGTGATGATAAGACTGTTATCAGCACAGTGCTCCCCAGAGGGTCTCCACACACACGCACACGCGCGTGCGCGGGCATACACACTCTCAGGGACACAAACACAGACACACACACTCCAGATTCACATGCACACTCTCAGACACACACACACACACTCAGGCCCATGCACACACACACACACACACACACACACACACACTCCAGATTCACATGCACACTCACAGACACACACACATACACACTCCACGCACACACACACACACACTCAGGCCCATGCACACACACACACACACACACACACACACTGCTGCCTGCCCCTGCACCTGACAGTTTGAGAGCACCGCACAAGTTCCACTGGGTTTACTGCCGGTGTGGATAAAAAGGTGCGCAACGAGAGAGAGAGAAACCAGCAGCATTCTTCTATGGTCCATTGGGACTGTGTGTGTGAGTGCGTGTGCGTGTGCGTGTGCGTGTGTGTGTGTGTGTGTGTGCGTGTGCGTGTGTGTGTGTGTGTGTGCGCACGTGTGTGTGTGTGTGTGTGTGTGTGAGTAAATCCCATTCAACTCATCACAGTCACATACTCATATTCTATCCACTCCTCTCTCTCTCTCTCTCTCTCTCTGCTCTGTCTCTCCTCTCTCTCTCTGCTTTGTCTCTCTCTCTCTCTCTCTGTCTCTCTCCCTTTCCCTCTCTCTCTCTGCTCTGTCTCTGTCTCTCCTCTCTCTCTCTCTCTCTCTCTCTCTCTCTCTCTGCTCTCTCTCTCTCTCTCTCTCTGCTCTGTCTCTCCTCTCTCTGGGCGGATCGATGCAGTTTCCTTCGGACTCCACAGGAGGGGCATTAATTAAACACCCCGGCGCTCATTACCCCCCCCCCCCCCCTCTCTGGAGCCTCACATCGCTCCGCGGCTCTGTCTCTACCCGCCGCTGCCGGGACGGGGCGGGGGAGTGGTGCCGGTTTTAATGGGCAGCACTGTGGTCTACTGCGGGGGGAGTTGTTAGCGTCTTACCGCCCGAAGCGCCGCCAGTCGAGGTTCCCCCGGTGACGGGCGGCTGCGAGGTTCTCCTGAGTAGGGCACTTAACTCAAAACTGCGGCAGTAAAAAAAAAAAAGAAAAATTTAATAAATAAATAAATGCAGCTGTTTCCACAGATACATGTAAAAAGAAACTAAAGCAATAAAAAGGCTGCGCTATTTAAGTTAAGCTACTTAAGGGAAAGGAGGCCTCGGCTGAGTTAATGATGCAACGGGCCCGAGTCTTGCTCGGTGGTGTTTTTTGCTGTTGAGCTACAGAACAGCGCCCCCTGCTGCTCCGGATGTGAGTGGGCATGTCTGGGGGAGATGGGGATATTTCCATTGCTAACCTTACACACCTGTGCAGTGCGTGATGTCACCCCTTTCCTAAGATGCTGTCCTCACTGGTTTGCTCCTAAATTTATTCTGTTGGTGCGTTCCTGATTTTACTCAAATCTTGTGATTGATTCCTGAATAAACTGGTTGTGATTTTTCCCTAATGAACTATGGTTACAAGTGTGCACCTGAACAAGCTCTGTGGTGGTTGGTGTGTTCTTGAATTGACTCTATGGTTGCAGGTTAGTCCCTAAATTAACTCTGTTCTTGATGGTTTGTTGCTGAATTAACTCTATGGTAGCTGGTGTGTTGCTGAATGAACTGTATAATAACTGGCATGTTCCTGAATGAACTCTATGGTCGCCAGTGTTTATCTGAATGAACTCTATGGTAGTCAGTGTGTTTCTGAATGAATTCTATGGTCGTTGGTGTGTTCCTGAATGAAATCTATGGTGGCTGATGTGTCCCTGAATAAGCTCTATCGTGGCAAATCGATCCTGAATGAACTCTATGGTGGCCAGAGTGCTCCTGAATGAACTCTATGGTGACTGATGTGTTCCTGAGTCAACTCTATGGTGGCTGGGGTTCTCCGGAATGAACTTTATGGTAGCCAATGTGTTCCTGAATGAACTCTATGGTGTTATGATGGGCTGTGGGATGTGTCCCCCCCCCCTTTCTCTGGGGCTTTTGTGTTCCACTCAGCAGGCACCTGAATTGGTGAGTGGTCAACAATTTTCTCCAGCCCCTCATTCAGGTGATGATTCTGTTATTTATTCTCTTCACCCAAAGAGACGAGGAGGACGAGCTCTGGCAGACCAGGGACTGACAGATGACAGATGACTCAGTTCAAGGGACTGAGTCATCTGTCAACACTGTCCTCAACCCTTTAAGGTGTGAGGTCACAAATATGGGATTGGAATGTTCTTAACTGAACATTCTAATGCTGATGTAACAATCGGCTACTGGTAACTGAAAGCAATGGAGTTCTAGAACACTGACTTGGAGTTTTGAAAAAAAACATTTCACACACTACATAATTCTAATCTCTCTGGTTGCGTTGGCAACTGATTGGCTGCATTGGCCACTCTCATCTCTCTGATTGGCTATGTTGGCCACTCTCATTGCTTTGATTGGCTGCATTGGCCACTGTCATCTTTCTGATTGGCTGTGTTGGCCACTCTCATCTCTCTGATTGTCTGCATTGGCCACTCTTATCTCTCTGATTGGCTGCATTGGCAACTCTTCTCTCTGATTGGCTGCATTGGCCACTCTCATTGCTCTGATTGGCTGCATTGGCAACTCTTCTCTCTTATTGGATGCATTGGCAACTCTTCTCTCTGATTGGCTGCGTTGACCCCATTCCACAGCTCCCCTCTGGCTCTGAACGTTGTTCTCTATGTATTACAAAATGTTACAGGGGCCATTTTCACGTCTGTGTGTGTGTGTGTGTGTGTTTGCTTGCTTGTGTGAATTGACCTGTTTGGTTGTGCACATGCCTATAGAGGGAGAGAGAGAGGGAGGGAGAGAGGGAGAGAGAAGCTTTACTAGAACTCGGACTATAAACTTCCGATGCATTTAGTGTTGCACTTAGAGATACAGAGTAATATTTTAAATGTTGCTGTGGGGGAGGGGGCGTGGGGGGAGCTGGGGGGGGGAACTGAAGGGGGGGGGGGGGGGGGGGGGGGGGGGCAGCACAAGCACTCACACACAGAGCTGACGGAGAATAAGGAAGCTGGAGTTAATACTGAAGCACTCCGGGGCACATTAATGACAAACCCTGATAGATTGTGATAAATTTAGAGGGATTTGGATTTCCACTCCAAGAATCCGAGGGTAGCGGAGAGAGGAAGAGAGAGAGGGGCAGGCAGGAGGAGGGAGGGAGGGAGGGAGGGAGGGAGGCAGGGAGGCAGGGAGAGGGAGAAAAGAAGAGAGAGAAGGAGAGGAAGCAGATGGGTCAGCCATCTGGTGGAGGGAGAGAGTGAGAGATAAAAAGAGGAGGGAGGAAAGGCTGAGGAGAGGAAGATAAGATGCATGAAAACCTGTGTGTATGTGTGTGAGTGTGTGCATCTGCATGTGTGTGTGTGTGTGTGTGTGTGTTTGTTTGCGTGTGCCTGTATGAGTGTGTGTATTTGTGTGTGCGTCTCTGCATGTGGATGTTTGTATAATATGTATGCGTGCATATGCATGTAGTGTACGCGTGTACATGCTTGTGTGCATTTATGCATGTGCCTGTATGTGTACATAATTAGTTGGATTTATGGCCTTGTAACCTCCCCCACCACACACACTCGCACTCACACACACACACACACACACACACTCACAGACACACAGATGCACATACTCGCACTCACACATACACACACAGACACACTCACAGACACACACACTCACACGCACACACAGTGATGACCTCCATGTTTGTCATGGAAATGCTTTCTCACAGCCAAGCCCAGAGTAAGTCTCTCTCCTGAAAGGTGTGGGGTGTGCTTCCCCGGTGCTGCTCTCTCTGTTATCTGTGCTCGGCTCTGACGTTATCCTCCCCCTTCAGTTCTGTGCTCCTCTACTCAGCCTTATCTCCCTCTCTGGCTTTCATCTTCTAGCACTGCACTGAAACTTTTTTTTTTAAATCAAGTTTTTTCCCCCCTTTTCCACTCCAGTTCGGAATGCTCGGCTGTGCTCATTGGGTGGTCGTCGCCACGGTGTCTGTCTGTTTGTCTACCTGCCCACCTGTCTGTCTGCCTGCCCACCCGTCTGTCTGCCTGCCTACATTTCTGTCTGTCTGTGCCTGCCTGCATGTTTGTTTGTCTGTCTGTGTCTGCCTGCATGCTTGCCTGTCTGCCTACCTGTCTGTCTGTATTTCTGTCTGTCTGTGTCTGCCTGCCTGTCTGTCTGTCCGCCTGTCTGCCTGTTTACCTGCCTGCCTCTGCCTGTCTGCCTGTCTGTCTGTCTATGTCTGCCTGCCTGTCTATCTGTTTGTTTACTTGGCTGTCTGTTTGCCTGTCTGTCTTTCTGTCTGTCTACCTGCCTGCATGTCTGTCTGTCTGTTTACCTGCCTGTCTGTCTTTCTGTCTGTCTGCCTGCATGTCTGTCTATCAGTCTGTTTACCTGCCTGTCTGTCTTTCTGTCTGTCTGCCTGCATGTCTGTCTATTAGTCTGTTTACCTGCCTGTCTGTCTTTCTGTCTGTGTCTCCCTGCATGTCTGTCTGTCTGTTTACCTGCATGTCTGCCAGCTGCCAACCACAGCGTCTTTCCTTTCCGCTGTCCCACTCACCGACTCATCGTGTCACAGGTGGGTAATAACAGGGGACAATCACCCGTCCCGTCATCCCCTCCCCCCGTGGTTCGGGTAGCGCTGTGTGTCACACGGTCGCACCTTGAAAGTGCTTTGAGATCGAGGTTGAAAAGTGCTGTATATATTCTGCTTCCATGTATTTTGTAAACCACTTTCTGCTGGTCTGTGTCACAGGGTGGGGAGGGGGGGGGGGGGTGTTGGAGCACATCCCAGCATGCACTGGGTGAAAGGCAGTGAAAGACAGGCCACCAGTCCTCTTCCAACACACCGTCACTCGCATGCACACATGCCTCAAGGACAAGTTAAGACTCTCAAATTAGATTAAACTGCATGTCTTTGGACTGCAGGAGGAATTCAGAATACCCGGTGTGTCCGCCCCCCCCCCGCCCCCGACCCTGACCCTGACCCCGACCCCGACCCCCCCTGCCCCCCCCCCCCCCCCCCCCCCCCCGGTCCTTTGTTGAAATTATTGTTCTAATTGGCCAGCGCAACACCCAGTGAGGCGGCACTACAGTCAGCTAAAGCTTCCTCTCGACCAATCAGAGGATGCAGCCGTTTGTTTACTGAATTAAGTGTTTATAACACTGTGGTGTCTCCCAGTAGGGGTGGAAGTGCATCTCTGACCAGATTGTTTGCTTTGATAATCAGCAGTCCTCCCATGAGGTCAGGCTGCAGCCACTGAGCTCTGATCAGGATCTGACTCTGTCTTGTGGGAGCTGAGATACTTGTGTATGGCCTCTGTTTAAAAAAAAAAAAAAAAAAATTTTAGATCACCAATAGCGATCAAGATTGTTCTGTGTTTGATTACACCATATCATCCCAACGTTCAGTTCAGTGGTGATAAGTGATTCTGGCTTGCTTAATAAATGTCTTTAATCCGACTGTCGGCAGAGCTGACAGGAGGCTGGTGGGTGCTTTGTATCCGTGATGTCATCATACCCCCCAAATCCCCCCCCCCCCCCCCCCCCCCCCGCCCAAACTGTCAGTGCCAGTTCCAGCTGACTCAGGGGACCCTTCTCATGACCACGCTCTTGGGCTCTTTGTTGCTCAGCCCTTGATTACATAAGCCGTAAGATCAAAGACGTGTGATTAGAATGTCATCAACTGAACATTCTAATGCTGATGTCACAGCCACTGCTGGTTACTGAAAGCGGTGGAGTTCTATAACACTGACATAGAATTCCGTGGCGGGGAACAAAAAAAAAAACCTTACTCTCCAACGGGTTAAATTGCAATGTGGGTTGGGGGCTTGATTTGAGAATTATATTCTGAATTTTGTTGTTCATTTTTAATATGTATCATCAATGGAGTTAAAAAAAAAAAAACAGTCCAGCATGCATTATTTGCTATTTTCC
>NC_049208.1:4292878-4332878 GCF_013347855.1 Anguilla anguilla | reverse complement strand
TGCACACAAACTTATTGTTGCTCAGGCACGCGTGCGCATAAATACACTTATGCATTCTCTCTATCTCTCTCAAGCACACACACACACACTCTCTGGTACCCTTGAAGTAAGAGGGAGAAGTTCAGGGTTGGGGTTTGGGGGGAGGGGGGGTGGGGTAGAAGCGCACTTGTTCTGAAGTATGGGCGGCGGTCTGGGCCGCAGTGATTGGGGGGGGGGGGGGCATGTGGGGAAGCGACCACAGAGCCGCCTATCACAGCCCGACAATGGCACAAAGCAAACGCCGCGGACTTCGCGCGCGCCTGCACATTCCCCGGAGAATAAATTATGCCTTCTTTGCACTGTCGCGGCACGGCCCCAAGTCCAGTTCATGTTTATATTACAAAAGTGGAGTGGTACCTTTATTATTCAAATGTCCGAGGAACACTCCGCCACCGCCGCGAAAACACGGTAGAATTATTGTGCGCGTGAATGGCTATACACTGTTATTCAGGGTATTATCCACGGACAAGTTTAAAATGATTTCCATCAAGAACAACAACAATAATAATAATAATAATAATAATAATAATAACAACAACAATAATAATAATAATAATAACAAGCAGGGGTGAATTTAGCTTATAATATTATTTTTGTCCTTGTCATCACGCCTAGTGGTTTATAGTATTTAGTGTGCTATAGCCTACATAAAAAGGAAAACGAGATTCCCAGAGAGAGAGAGAGAGAGAGATCAGGAGAGAGAGCTCGAGAGAGAGCGCGCGCAAAAGAGAGAGAGGGAGAGAGGGTATACGTGATGAGAGATTTGAAGACAGTCGTTTCATTATAGGGACGAGAGAAAAGCGCGAGGACAGAGACAATAACAGCGTTTTATCCTGTTCGTATTTAACCGTGACCCTGACATCCGACCGGGCACACAGCGAAGAACTCAAAAAGCCAATCAATCCACGACCGGTAGGCTACCCGAAGGTAAGATCATTCCCGGAAAAAAAATATAGGCTATTATCTTGCGAAACTAGCTGGACTCCTGGACGAAAAATTTAGTGGGGGAATTAAACCAGTGTGAACACGAACCACGGAGTGGAATTTGTGTGCGTGACATTGTGCGGGTTCGTTTGCTTGTTTCCGTAGCAGTCTTTTGGTGACAGAAACTGCTCCTGACCGGGGTGCTGGACAGCTCTTGACATTGTCTGTCTGTTCCTGGAGTGACTGTTTTGCACAGCATTGCTTGGATCATGGTTATTTAGCTGCGCGCGCGCGCGTTTTAGGATGTACAATACCGTCTCAATGTCGATACTGCGTGAGCTCCGTTCTTCTGTGAACAAGGACGTATGATTATCAAATAAACGGTGAGCGAGTGAAACCTCACGTTCTGGCTAACGAAAGTATCGGCACCCCCATGTTAGACAAGTGATATTTTCAAAATGCAAAATGAAAGCCTAGTTTCTGGACTTTAGCGGCTGTCATGTAGAAAACGACCTGGAAAGACGCCAGTTGACTGAAAAGAGTTCAGTTCTGGCAGATGGTGTGTGATCATCTCTCCGTCACTGCGAGACCAGCGAAGTCCGACGTGCACGGACACCGTGTGCGTGTGTGTGCGGTCGCGTGAATGAGAGCAAACATTGTACCTGCCGCCCGCGTGGGGTCTCCCAGGGATCAGCGCATGTTTAATGAAGGTGGCTGACTCGCCTTCGCTTCATAAGTGGAGCTTAATTGCCGTAATTTGTTATATTAGAGTAGTCCGCTTATAACAAGTGTTCGAAGTCAAAACCCAGGGGGTGACTGAGCCTGCGTCGGCACGAGCAGGGTCGCGCTCGCCAGCAGTTAGCGGCTTGTCTCCCGCGTATGCTAATAGGGCGCATATCCCTTCTGCATTGTGTGCGTGCGCGCACGTGTGTGGCGGGGCAGTGTTTGCGGTTTGATGTGCTGCCTGTTTCATGTTCTGTATTGAGCCTCCCTTAGCGTGAGTGAGCTTGGGGGACTGGTGACACGGTGAGACATGGTGATCATTTGTGAGGTGTGTATGCTGCTGCACACCAACGCAACAGACAAGAACACACACTGTACACCCACCGTAAACACACACACACTTGAGTGTGTGTGTGTGCTTGCATGTGTGTGTTTGCATGAGTGTCTGCGTGAGTGTGTGTATGAGTGCGTGCATGTGTGTGTGTCTGTGGGCGCATATGCATGCTTCTGTGTGTGTGCGCGCATATGTGTGTGTATGTGTGCGTGCATGCATGTGTGTCTGTGTGCGCATATGTGTGTGTGTGCGCGTGTCTGTGTGTGCATATGCGTGCTTGTGTGTGTGTCTGTGTGCGCATATGTTTGTGTGTGGGTGCGTGTGAGTGTGTGCATGCATGTGCGTGCGTGCATGCGTGCGTGCGTGTGTGTGTGCGTGCGTGCGTGTGAGTGTGTGTGTGAGTGAGTGAATGCATGTGCGTGTGTGCGTGTGTGCGTGCGTGTGTGAGTGTGTGCATGCATGTGCGTGTGTGTGTGCGTGCGTGTGTGTGTGTGTGAGTGAATGCATGCATGTGCGTGTGTGTGTGTGTGTGTGTGAGTGAATGCATGCATGTGCGTGTGTGCGTGCGTGTGAGTGTGTGTGTGAGTGAGTGAATGCATGTGTGAGTGTGTGTGTGTGTGAGTGAGTGAATGCATGCATGTGCGTGCGTGTGTGCGTGTGTGTGAGTGTGTGTGAGTGAGTGAATGCATGCCCAAACGCAGTGTGGTTACAGCAGAATTAGGGTGAGCTGAAGCCTCACCCCGTCCCCTGCTTTCAGACGTTTGGGTGTAAAGCTGACAGGACGGGAGCCAGGAGGAGGCGGGGGCGGCACGCACCTTATTTTTACCTCACCGGCGCTCCGAAGTTCGTGTCGGCAATAAGCTGGTAATTGTTTACATGGAGGAGAGCTTGTATTTATTCCCCAACCTCACTAAGGGAGTGAAGGAGGGCGCTGTTAAAACAGACGAGACACACTGACTCCATGACTTATCTGTCCCATAAAACCTCCTGAGAGAGAGAGGGAGAGAGAGAGAGAGAGAGAGAGAGAGAGAGAGAGGTGTGGTAAGAAAGCAAATGAGATATTAGTGCTATGACAGCTAAAGGCTTGCACCTACAGTTACTGGACTCAGGAGTATATAAACTGGAGAGAGAGAGGACATGTATGTATATATGCATGAGATGACATTGCACGAGCTGACATGCATTCTAGACGCGCGCACACGTATGTTTGTATCCTGTTTATGTGTTTATTCGGTTTATTGTATTTTTTCATGCTTTTTTCAAGGAAGTATGTATCATGCCAATAAAGCTTATATGTATTGAAATGAATTGAGAGGGAGAGTGAGAGAGGGAGAGACGGAGAGAGACCAAGAGGTGGAGTGAGTGTGCGTTCATGTTTCTTGCATGAAGGCATACTCATTTGTAAGTTAACATGTTTTATTTTTATGGAAATTTAATTGAAAAATTGAGTTGCGATCGATAGATAGATAGATAGATAGATAGATAGATAGATAGATGAATAGATGGATAGATGGATAGATGGATAGATAGGTAGATTGACTGATTGAGCGCTAGAGACATACAGAGAGGGACACACGTCACTTGATGGGATTGGAGTCTGTAAGGTATACGGCTGTTGGTTTGTGTGAATTTGTAATGTAGGTGAGCTGTTGTTTTTAGGCATTTGTAAGGTAAGGTATGTTTTCAGGTATATATGAATTTGTAAGGTATATATGAAAGGGAAGGTTTGTGATTAGTAGTACTGTAAGGTGTAAGGTTATTTGGTGATTTGCGGTAGTTCGTAAGGCCAAGTGAGCTGGTAGTTAGTTATTTAAATCCCTGTAGCTCTTATTTAAGGAAGTGCTCTTTCCTAACGACCTCACAGCTCCTGTTCTGTAAAGCTGCTTAGAGTGTGTGTACTTGCGTGAGTGTGTGTGTGCGTGTGTGTGTGTGTGTGTGTGTGTGTGTGAAACCCTGAGATATAGAGCTGAGTTATGTGTGTGTCTGTGTGTGTGTGTGTGTGTGTGTGTGAAACCCAGAGATATAGAGCTGGGTTGTGTGCGTGTGTCTGTGTGTGTGTGTGTGTGTGTGTGTGTGTGTGTGAAACACTGAGATATAGAGCTGGGTTGTGTGTGTGTGTCTGTGTGAGTGTGTGAAACACTGAGATATAGAGCTGAGTTATGTGTGTGTGTGTGTGTGTGTGTGTGTGTGAAACACTGAGATATAGAGCTGGGTTGTGTGTGTGTGTGTGTGTGAAACCCAGAGATATAGAGCTGGGTTGTGTGTGTGTGTGTGTGTGTGAAACACTGAGATATAGAGCTGAGTTATGTGTGTGTCTGTGTGTGTGTGTGTGTGTGTGTGTGTGTGAAACCCAGAGATATAGAGCTGGGTTGTGTGTGTGTGTCTGTGTGTGTGTGTGAAACACTGAGATATAGAGCTGAGTTGTGTGTGTGTGTGTACGTGCGCTTGTGTGTACTTGCATATGTATGTGTGTGTGTGAATGTGAAAGAGTCAGATACAGAAGCAGGGTGTGTGTGTGTATGTGTGTGTGTGTGTTTGGTGAGGAAGTATAGCCTGACTGTGTTTCCAATGTTTCTTTGTGCTGGATACCCTGTGGGTGGAATCCTGTTGCTGTGCCAAACACAGGAAGTCGCCCAACCACTGAGGGATTGTGGGAGAAAAAAAAACAAAAAAAACAACACCCACCAAGCAGCACTTTTACAGGAAAAATGGCTCAATCTGAAAGACTCTGGAAGAGAGCTGAGAGCTTCCACATAGGTCCACAGAATGAGAGATTCGACGTCACGGCTGTCATTTCACACCAGCACATCCCTGGACACCTTACACATACACATCAGTTTTTTCCCCCCCCCCTCTTCACACGTTGGCCAAAATGGGGTTGCACTGAGTTCCCCGGGGTCTGACCAATCAGACGAGGCCGTGTTCCTCCCCACGGCTCCGGTCTGTCGGAAAATGGCGGATGGAGAGACCGGAACGGCCCGTCTTCTCAGCAAAATGGCCGTTCCTTTCAGCAAAAAAAAACAAACAAAAAAACACACACAGGTGCCACGTTCAGCGTCGAGCTGGACGGAACGCAGCGGCGTCTGTGACTGGGTAATGGTAAATGGACTGCATTTATATAGATAGCGCTTTTATCCAAAGCGCTTTACAATTGATGCCTCTCATTCGCCAGAGCAGTTTAGGGGTTAGGTGTCTTGCTCAAGGACACTTCGACACGCCCCAGGGCGGGGTTCGAACCGACAACCCTCCGACTGCCGGACAACCGGTGTTACCTCCTGAGCTATGTTGCCCCCCCCATGTGAAATTGTGTGTGAAATTCCCCGCCGCGGGAACGCTAGCCCGCCCCAGCGAGCTTCAGACTCCAAAAAACGGTTTTCCGGCTCCGTGTCCCTGAACCGCGTGCCGAGCTGTGAATGTTGCGCGAGACGTCTCCCCGGGGCGAACGTGACCGTGTCCGTGTCCGGCGGTCGCCGCCCCTGCTATCGGAGCGGATTATTCGGGTCGGGCCTCTGGCTCCGCCCGCGTTCCTCCGCGTAAAAACGACGACTTTCTCTCTCCTCGCCGACGCTGCCGTTCAGCTCCCCCCCCCCCCCCCCCCCTCCACGTCTCCGCCCGTTTCTGAACTTAGTGATTTTTTTTTATTAGTCTGTTTCGCGCTTTTATGTTTTTTTTTTTTTTTTGGTGCATTATATTATAAGTGAAAGAAATGAAAGTCAGCGCTTTTGAGGGCGTTTATTTTTCTCCCGGTGATCGTTGAGTGTGAGTGTTTAATTTGAGATCTTCCCTGCTGTTAGACTCTGGTGTAAGGGAGACCTGAGTTTGGGGCATACAATAATAACTATAAAAAGGCGTTTCCTCAGGAGTACGTTGCTACATTGGTACAGATACAGATCTTCCTTCTTGTATTTAAAAAAAAAATCATATAACTGATTGTATTTGGTGTGTTATGCGGAAGAAAGGGATAGAGAAAGATATTTATGGAATTGGTATGTTATGCAAATGTTTTATGTGTTATTTCTGTTGTTATTTTGACACTTTGCTTGGCAACACTAATGTTGTACTGATGAAGCAACTTGGAATTGAAAATTGAGCAGAGGGAGAGAGAGAGAAGGAGAAAGAGAAAGAGAGAGTGAGAGAGAGAGAAAGAGAGAGAGGGGGAGAGAGAATCTATTCTAATTTTTCACAGCTCACAATTCACCATGTACTGATGCATATTATTTCAGCCATTTCCCAGATTGAAAGATCAGAATGAGCCGCTCTTGGTGGCTTCTGAGTTGTTCTTCCAGAGGTTTAATTGTCCACTGGCTGCCATTCTTTACCCTGTTTTTGGCTGGACCTTAACAGCGTGGGCCAGCCCTACAACCGCGAATGTCTGTGACTGAGTGACTGACTGAGTGATGAAGTTACACCATTGGTCGGCCGAGTTATGGAGTTACACCATTGGTAAGGCCGGATCACATGTGTTAGGTCCAGCCATATACTAGGCTTTGACCTGGTCTTGTTTTCTTTTCATACAGAGCCATATGCAACCAATTTTATATGGATTCATATTCATATTCAGAGGGCGACATAGCTGAGGAGGTAAGACCGATTGTCTGGCAGTCGGAGGGTTGCCGGTTCAAACCCCGCCCTGGGCGTGTTGAAGTGTCCTTGAGCAAGACGCCTAACCCCTAACTGCTCTGGCAAATGAGAGGCATCAATTGTAAAGCGCTATATAAATGCAGTCCATTTACCATTTACCATATGAAGGAAATAACTTTTGGTTACGCTGACCTAACCAAACCAAATGTTTTAAACATTTTCCTAGATTTCGCTGGAAACACTGAGAGAGACAGAGAGAGAAAGACTTTGACTTTGATGCTCTTTTATTAGAACATCATTGTCAATTCAATACAGTAGAATAAGAGATCAAATAAACAAACAAAAAAGAATAATGATAATAAAAAGAAACAAAAAATAACACCAAAACACATTATCAAACCAAATACAAGATTAAAAGAGAGAGAGAGAGAGAGAGAGACTTGATGTTCCTTTATTGAAACACTGAATTTTCCACAACTACCTTAAAACCTATCCCAGCCCCCTATTTACAAACCCACAATCCACCCCCCCCCCAAAAAAACAAATCCAACACAAAAATAAGCCCAATACAAGGCCAGCCACCACAGTTAATCTAAACATATCTCCACCTCCTCTTCATTTACCACACAAACAGCCCTCCCGATTACACCACGTTCTGTTAAATGTTGGCACATCACGCATCGTTTCGAAAATACGCAAATTCTACGAACAGGCGCACAGAGACATAACCCCTGAACACCCCTGATACATCTGTGCAAACCACCACCACGCAGTATGTTCCTATGTGTGGCCCATGTTTTGCGAGAGAGAGAGAGAGGGAGAGAGGGAGAGAGGATGAGAGCTGAGTCTGGTTTTGCAGGCATGATACTCTGTTCTCTGGTACTCTGTTTTGGGCCGTGGGATTGGTGCTGCCGCAGGCAGACCGTCCCGCCGATTCGGCACGCCATGTGGAGGAGGGGCAGAACTGCGGGCGGCAGTGTGGCGCAGCGGGTAAGGAACTGGGCGTGTAACCGAGAGGTCATATGTTCAATTCCTGGGTAGGACACTGCCGTTGTACCCTTGAGCAAGGTGCTTAACCTGCATTGCTTCAGTATATATCCAGCTGTGTGAATGGATGCAATGTAAACGCTATGTTGAAGTTGTGTAAGTCGGTCTGGATAAGAGCGTCTGCTAAATGCCTGTAATGTAATGGAGAGACATTAGCCTCAATGTTATTGACTAGCGGGTGTTACCACAATCCATAGATGAGAGCAGTGTTGCCAGATCTGAAGACAGTGAACCCGCTGCCC
This sequence comes from Anguilla anguilla, assembly GCF_013347855.1. Classification (NCBI taxonomy): domain Eukaryota; kingdom Metazoa; phylum Chordata; class Actinopteri; order Anguilliformes; family Anguillidae; genus Anguilla; species Anguilla anguilla. Next base: position 4,324,988 of record NC_049208.1, on the reverse strand, counting down.
AAAGCCATTTTATCCCCTACACAATAACATAAAAATAAGTGGCCCGATTGGGCAGCAATCCAACCAATCTGGCAACACTGGATAAGGGACAAGTCACAGATGTGTTCTGCTATCTACAGACAAATATCTCTCAACTCGTGTCTTGTGAATTGTCATTCAAATGAATGTGCAGTGATTTGTACAAATGCGTGCATGCAGTATTTGTGAATACATATTTGCCCTTTTTTGCACAGATAACTCATACTTTGTATATGAAAACCAAAAAATGTGTTTCCAATTTCCAAGTGTACTTTTTGCAATAAGACTTTCTCAGGTGTAAAATTGGCTTGCGAAATGTTGGATTTGCGTTCGCGGATCAAGTGACACGTGTGTGCTCAGTGGTGAAGGTTTTGAGTTTCTTTTTAAATTTTTTATTTTTTATTTTGAGGCTTTCCTCTCGCTGTTCTTGTGCCACAATCCACACACAAATAGCCACCGATCCACACAAGGCTACTGATCCACACACAAATAGCTACTGATCCGTATACAAATAGCTGGCTGTCTTCTTCTTCTTCTTCTTCTTCTTCTGTGGTGGTGGTGGTGGTGCTCAAACAGGAAGCTACCCATTAAAATGTAGCACTAAAATCATTACATACAGCTCAGAAACGCGTATTTCGCTGACTGCACGCGTGTCCGTGGATCCGCAAATGCAGATTCGACACTTCGCACGCCAGTTTTACATTCGAGAATGTCTTCATTTGAGAGTGTGAGGTATTTGTGCATAAGGGAAAAAAAATATAAAATATGAATTCAGAAGTACAGCGTGCAAATCGAACAAATCACTGCACGTTCATTTGAATGACAATTTACAAGACGCGAGTTGAGAGGCATTTGTTTGCAGATAGTAAAACACGTTTGTGACTCATCTTATTTGTGGATCGTGATGCATGCGCTTGTCAATAGTATTGAGACTAATCTCTCTCCGAACTGAACGCTCTTATAGATGGCCCCACAGGCCCCCCCCACAGCCTCACAGCCGCAGGCTTGTGTGGACTTATCAGCTTTCATGTCACCTCCCCCCCCCCCCCCGCCGCCCCCCCCCCCATCCCGAGTGCTGGGGTTGCCAGATTTAGAATTTGTCAAAACTGGACGACATGCAGCTGGAAGCTCAATCATAAACGGAATGGGGGAGCTAGTCAGAACAGATGTCGGATGGTGGGGGGGGGGGGGCGTTTGGGACCGATGGCATACTGGGTGGGGCGGGGGGTAATATCATAGCAGACCTGGGGGAGGGGGGAGGGGAGTTGGTTGAGTGAAGAATCCATTACAAACTAGTCATCCCCAGTCATTTACTCAGACTGGACATTGTATTGTATTGTCTTAACTACTGCTTGTATTTTTTCCATAGACTGCGTTGTTGCCGTTCTCGTTGTTTAGTGTTAATCAGTTTAACCTTCAGGGTCCAAGTTGAACTATGCGGTTGTTCCCTGCACTGGTACTTCTCTCTAGGGGTTCTCTCTAGGGGTTTCGTCATACTTGTTCCTGGTTATGGTTATACACTTTGTTGTACGTCGCTCTGGATAAGAGCGTCTGCCAAATGCCTGTAATGTAATGTAATGTAATATTGTACGGTCTGGACCACAAACTAGACATTTCGGCCAAAAAAAACAGTGCATCTGGCAACCTTACCGAGGACGGTAACGTTGGCTTATTGAGTTGCTCATTGATAAGTGCTGAGAAGGACACAGTGTAATGACCAGAGTAGAGGGGTCTGTGTGCCAAGCTCACGTGCCATTGTGTTTCAGAAATACCAAAACACATCAAATGCAACTCCTGACTCTATAGCATCCACACGGACAGGACACACGCGTGTGCAAAACACTGGGAAACGAAATATTCAGCGAGAGAAATAAAAATAAATGCATGCATTTGTATGTTGATTCTTTTTTAAAAATATCTTAAATATGGACCCTACCGTCAGGACCCTACCGTCAGATTCTGTGTAAAACGTTGGTTTGGTCAGTGTAACCAAAATTATGAATCAGTATAAAATTGGTTACGTACGGCTGTGTATGAGAAGAAAAAATGGGGTACAGAACAGCAGCCTGTGGCTGTGGACAATTAGACCTCTGGAAGAACAACTCAGAAGCCACCAAGAGCGGCTCATTATGATGTTTAAAATCTGGGAAATGGCTGAAATAATATGCATCAGTACGTGGTGAAATGCAAGCTGTGAAAATAATTACACTAGATTCTCTCTCTCTCTCTCTCTCTCTCTCTATCTCTCCCTCTCCTCCTCTCTCTCTCCCTCTCCTTCTCTCTCTCTCCCTCTCTCCCTCTCTCTCTCTTTCTCTCTCTCTCTCTACCTCTCCCTCTCCTCCTCTCTCTCTCCCTCCCTTTCTCTCCCTCTCTCCCTCTCTCCCTCTCTCCCTCTCTCCCTCTCTCTCTCTCACTCTCTCTCTCGACATATAGATTAATTGCACATTTACATTCTCCATTGGTCCATGCTTATATATCATACTGGTGAAATATATGGAGATATATGCAAGGCGATCCTGAAATATACACGCCACCATAGTGCTGGAGACAGGACGTGGGCATTGGAGTGTGTGTGTGCACGTGTGTGTCTGTGTATGTGTGTGTGTGTGTGTGCGTCTGTGTGTGTGTGTATGTGAGTGTGTGAGTGAGTGAGTGAGTGTGTGTGTGTGTGAGTGTGAGAGTGAGTGAGTCAGTATGTGTATATGAGTGAGTGAGTGAGTGTGTGTGTGTGTGAGATTGTGTGTGTTTGTGTGTGTGTATGTGAATGTGTGAGTGTATGTGAGTGTGTGAGTGAGTGAGTGTGTGTGTATGTGAGTGTGTGTGTATGTGTGTGTGAGTGTGTGAGTGAGTGAGTCAGAATGTGTATATGAATGTGTGAGTGTATGTGCGTGTGTGTGTGTGTGAGATTGTGTGTGTGTGTGTGTGTGTGTGTGTGTGTGTATGTGAATGTGTGAGTGTATGTGAGTGTGTGAGTGAGTGAGTGAGTGTGTGTGTATGTGTGTGTGAGTGAGTGAATGAGTGTGGCGGGGGGCATAGTTTATGTGCATGTGAATATATGTTTTCATAAAGGTTTATATCAGCGAAAGTGATTGTTTGTGTTTGTGTGTATGTGAGCTTGTGAGAGTTTATGTGTGTGTGAGTTTATGTGGTGTGGGTATGTGTGTGTGTGAGAGAAAGAGAGAATATGAGTGTGTGTGTGAGTTTATGTGGTATGTGTGTGAGAGAGAGCGAGCAAAAGAGAGATAAAATGAAAGAGAGATTATGAGTGTGATAGAGTTTATGTGTGTCAGTTTATGTGGTGTCTGTATGTGTGTGTGAGAGAGAGAATATGAGTGTGTATGAGAGTTTATATGTCTGTGAGTTCATGTGGTATGTGTGAGAGAGAGAGAGAAAGAGAGAAATAAAGTGAAAGAGAGAGAAAAGTGAGAGATTATGAGTGTGAGTTTATGCGGTGTGAGAGACAGAGAGAGAGAGATAAAAAGTGAGAGAAAAGTGAGAGAGATTATGAGTGAGTGTGATTCACAGCTGGGGTAATTAAGCACGCACAGTCCAGTTTGTTTATATCAGTGAGAGTGAGCATTGTGTTTATGTGTGTGTGAGTGTGTAAGAGTTTATCTGTGTGTGAGTTTATGTGGTGTCTGTGTGTGTGTGTGAGAGAGAGAGAGAGAGAGAGAGAGAGAGAGAGAGAGAGAGAGAGAGAGAGAGAGAGAGAGAGAGAGAGAGAAGTGAGAGAGATTATGAGTGTGTGTGATTCATAGCTGGGGTAATTAAGCAGCACGGTCTGGCCGTCCCGGCTGATATTGGGTACGGGGAAGAGCAGAGGCTCTTCAGGAAGCGTTTGATGAATGGCCAATTAGAGAGCAGCTTCAGAGCCTCCCAGCTGAATAATCTCATTTTAATGGGATTTCAGCGTCCTGCACATGAATGCGATCAAAACAGAAAATAAATCACCGATACTCTTAATTGTGAAACTGCTGCTGTTGCTTTCTTACTAATTTTAAGCATTTTTTTAATCACCTGAAAATAAACACTATTAAAAACTTAGCGGGAGCGATTATCTATATTACAGCAGGTCTTGACTGGCCAACTGTGAGACCGAGCAGCATCCAATGTTACGCACTCACAGGGACACCGTCGTGCCCGTAAAATTTTCAAAGTTAGCATTTTATTCTTTGTATTTATTTTTGCTCGTTTGCTATAACCATTATTCCTTTATCCCATCTCACTTTTAATTTTGCTCCGCTTTGGCCCCGTTTGAATTTAAAGAGGGATATTTACGTTTTAAAAGCCTAATTTAGCAACAGTACATTTTTAGCAACGGTACATTTTTTTTTAAAAAGGAACTGGCTACATCCTATTGTGCCTTTTTTTTTTTTTTAAATTCTTCAATCAAAAAGTCTCATGGTTTTATGCTAAATTAATGACAGGGACCCAAAAGAAAAGAAGAAGAAAGTCCTTCCCTGGCGGGGGGAAGGGGAGGAATCCATTTGCTTTCACACCGTGTGTGCGGAGACGCGTGCGCTCAGGAGACCGCTGATAATATCGCGGTAAAAAAAGGGGGGGGGGGGAAATGACTCATTTAAACGCGGAGCGTGGAATGAGCAGCTGGGAAGAGATCTCGGTGAGCCAATCACTGAGGAGTCTGCTCATTTCCCCACCAGCAGAGACTCAGCTATCCCCCTGTGTGTCCCCTTGCCTGCCTGTCTGTATGTCTGTCTACCTGCCTGCCTGTCTGTATGTCTGCCTTCCTGCCTGTCTCTCTGTCTGCTTGCCTGCCTGTCTGTCTGTCTACCTGTCTGCCTGCCTACCTGTGTGTCTGTCTGCCTGCTTGTCTGTAGGTCTGCCTGCCTACCTGTGTGTCTGTCTCCCTGCTTGTCTGTATGTCTGCCTGCCTACCTGTGTGTCTGTCTGCCTGCTTGTGTGTCTGTCTGTCCCTCTGCCTGCCTGTCTGTCTGCCTACCTGTGTGTCTGTCTGCCTGCTTGTCTGTATGTCTGCCTGCATGTGTGTCTGTCTGTCTGTCTGTCCCTCTGCCTGCCTGCCTGTCTGTCTGCCTACCTGTGTGTCTGTCTGCCTGCTTGTCTGTATGTCTGCCTGCATGTGTGTCTGTCTGTCTGTCTGTCCCTCTGCCTGCCTGCCTGTCTGTCTGCCTACCTGTGTGTCTGTCTGCCTGCTTGTCTGTATGTCTGCCTGCCTACCTGTGTGTCTGTCTGTCTGCATGCATGTGAGTCTCTCTGTCCCCCTGCCTGTCTGGCCATCCGTCTATCTGTCCCTCTGTCTGTCGGCCTGCCTACCTGTCTGTGTGTCCTTCTGTCTCTTCACCTGTCTGCCTGTCTATTTGTCCCCCGGTCTGTCTGTCTGTCTGTCACACCCTGTCTGAAGCCCACCTGCCACACCCCTTCCCCTCCTCATCCAATCAGGACTCCAGCAGCTCGGTCCCTCTGGGGGTGTCCAGGGTCTGCCCCCATGCATGCCAGGCCCCTGCCTGCCCCCTAATGTAAATATGTCCGTCACCGAGGGAGGGGGGCGGGGGAGCGGTGTGGGTGGCAATGTGCACATCTTCAGCTTGGGCTGGTGTCCTTAGGGAAGCACTGTTCCTTCATACTGCATACGGCAGGCCTGTAGGTGTGTGCATGTGTGTATGACGTAAGTTTGTGTATGTGTGAGTGTGAGTGAAAGTGTGTGGTAAGACTGTGTGTGTGTGTGTTAGTGTGTGTATGTTTGTGTGTACATGCGTGTCTGTGTGTATGTGTCTGTGTGCGTGTGCGTTTGTGTGTTTCTGTGTTAGTGTGTGTATTTGTGCGTGTGTCTTTGTTAGTGTGCGTTTGTGAGCTAAAGAGAGAGATATAGAGAGAGAGAGAGAGAGGGAGAGGGGTAGAGAGAGAGGGGAGAGGGAGAGGGGTAGAGAGAGGGAGGAGCGGGAGAGGGGTAGAGAGAGAGGAGCGGGAGAGGGGTAGAGAGAGAGAGGGGAGCGGGAGAGGGGTAGAGAGAGGGAGGAGCGGGAGAGGGGTAGAGAGAGGGAGAGAGGGAGAAGGGTAGAGAGAGAGAGGAGAGGGAGAGGGGTAGAGAGAGGGAGAGAGGGAGAGGGGTAGAGAGAGGGAGAGAGGGAGAGGGGTAGAGAGAGGGAGAGGGGTAGAGAGAGGGAGAGGGAGAGAGAGAGAGGGGTAGAGAGAGAGAGAGGTAGGAGAGGGAGAGGGGTAGAGAGAGGGAGAGAGGGAGAAGGGTAGAGAGAGGGAGGAGAGGGAGAGGGGTAGAGAGAGGGAGGAGAGGGAGAGGGGTAGAGAGAGGGAGAGAGGGAGAGAGGGAGAGGGGTAGAGAGAGGGAGGAGAGGGGGAGGGGTAGAGAGAGGGAGAGAGGGGGAGAGGGGTAGAGAGAGGGAGAGAGGGAGAGAGGGAGAGAGGGAGGGGGTAGAGAGAGGGAGAGAGGGAGAGAGGTAGAGAGAGGGAGAGGGAGAGAGAGGGAGAGAGGGAGGGGGTAGAGAGAGGGAGAGAGGGAGAGAGGGAGAGAGGGAGGGGGTAGAGAGAGGGAGAGAGGGAGGGGGTAGAGAGAGGGAGAGAGGGAGAGAGGTAGAGAGAGGGAGAGGGAGAGGGGGAGAGCTGAGTGTGGTTGTGCAGTGTAGTCAGTCAGGCTTGTGTGGAGCAGCCTCGGGGTCCTGAGCGCATTCTTTATTCAGGTTAAGGCAAATTGATCAGCACTAACAGCCCCATTACTCAATCTCTGCCACTGAGCTATCTCCTCTTCCTCCTCTTCCTCTCTCTCTCTCTCTCAGCTTTCACACACACACACTGAGCTATCTCCTCTTCCTCCTCTTCCTCTCTCTCTCTCAGCTTTCACACACACACGCGCACGCGCACGCACACACACACACTGAGCTATCTCCTCTTCCTCCTCTAACTCACTCTCTCTCTCTCAGCTTTCACACACACACACGCGCACGCACGCACACACACGCACATGCACACACACACACGCACATGCGCCTGCACACACGTGCACACACACACACTGAGCTATCTCCTCTTCCTCCTCTAACTCACTCTCTCTCTCAGCTTTCACACACACATGCGCACGCACGCACACACACACGTGCACACACACACTGAGCTATCTCCTCTTCCTCCTCTAACTCACTCTCTCTCTCTCAGCTTTCACACACACACGCGCACACGCGCACGCGCACGCACACACACAGACACACTCACACACGTGCACACATACACACACACACACTCACACACGTGCACACATACACACACACACACACACACACACACACTCACACTCACACACGTGCACACATACATTGAGCTTTCTCGCTCTCTCAGTCTCTCTCAATTCAGCTGTTTCTTCCAAAAACTTTCCAAAACACCTCCCCACACGCCTTCTCCTCCCACTCTTTCTCCGCTCTTCCGTTCTCTCGCCAAATAAATTATATTTCTCTTACTGTTGACTCTCACTGTTCCTTTTTGTTTTACCTCGTCTTCCCCTTTTGTCTCTTTCATATCTTCATTTCATAACTGAGACCCCACCCCCCCCTCTTTTACAGTATTTCTGCCCCCCCCCCCACCCCCCCGCCCCCACTCTCCCCACTGGCATCTCCATCCCCCCCTTTTTCCACCCATCTCTCCCCCCCCAGTGTTCCTCTACCTGTCTTATTGCATTCCCTCATTTCTGTCTTTGTCGGAGCCTCTTTTCAGTTTTGATCTCTTTCCTTCTCCTCCTCTCCTCGCCTCCTTTGATCATCTCCGCGGAGATGATGTTTTATTTTCGCTGCGCTCCGGTTTACCCGACAGCCCCGTTCGGGGAGGGGGGGGGGGGGGGGGGGGCGGACGCCGCCGCGCGTGCTTTTCATGTGACGGGAGCGAAATAAACGCTAATTTCGGTTCGATTCATCGGACGAGCGGCCCCGGCATTTATCGATAATTGCTTCCCGTTAAAAGGGACGCGCGGTTAAAACGCCAATCGTGTAATTCTGAGAAATGCAGCTGTTGCGGCAATTAACTTCGCAGTCGGGTAATAAAAAGGCTAATTTGCCGAAAATCTCGAGAGTTTTTACACATCTATTCATTTTTATTTATTTTTTTTTACTGTCGGAGCAATGAAAGCGCGGCACGGCAGCGTGGCGACGGAGCCTCGCGGCGTCGACCCCGCCCCTCAGACGACACGCACGGGCCGTTTGGAACCCTTCTCAACACCTGCGCGACTTTCTCGCGCGTTCGCGAGCGCCGGCGGCGGCTAGCGAGCGCCTTTTTAACGGCCGCGGCTAGCGCCTCTCTCAATCTAAAATGGCGCACGGACTGAATTTATACAGCGCTTTTATCCACAGCCTGTACGATTGATGCCCGCTCATTCGCCAGAGCGGTTAGGGGGTTAGGTTGTCTTGCTCAAGGGACACTTCGACACGCCCCAGGGCGGGGGGATCGAACCGGAAAAACCCTCCAAATACCAGACAAACGCTCTTACCTCCTGAGCTACGTCGCCCCTGATCGCGCTTCCTGTTGACAGAGTTCTGCCTTTTCCGCGTCCGTCGGTCTTTGCAGTGTCAGGGACACGCACGCTGACTCCGAAATCTTTCGCTTAATAATCCCCTTTGGGATTGGAAAGATTTGAAATCGCTTTGAGTCGCTGCTTTTTCACTTTGTTCATTTCGTTCGGAGTGAGAGAGAGAGAGAGAGAGAGGATGTTAAAACAGCAGGAAAGGCTATGAATGCCACACACTTTAGCACTGCAATTAGAGACCGATGGGTTAATTGGGCCTTTGGTTCAGCTGATGGATTCCATTTCAAATTTTTTGTGAAATTGCTAGTTATCGCAAACACACAGAGACGTACACAACAATGGCGTCAGAGCCGGAATGGGCAGTTTTCCAGTTCCGTTTCAGAAGAAGAGAGGGGTCACATTTTGCCTCCCCGCCCCTACACAGGGGTGCAGTGAATGGTCAGCTTTACCCACAGAGATGTCCTGGGCCTACACACACACACACACGCAAAAAAAAAAAAAAAAACCGAACTTAAGCTTGGCAGGCGTCCCGGTTGTGAAATTACACGTGGAACAGAGCGAAACAGGAGCCACTTAAAAGAGTCAGTGGCGAAAATGAATTGAAATTAAACAAAACGAGAACAAATTTTTTTTAGAAATTGGCACGCCACCCACCCATGCAGGACGGGAGCGAGAGCCCAGCCGGGGACAAAGCGGCCCGTTACTGAGGCACGGGGGCTGTGCGAACAAAGCTGCTGCTCGCAAACTGCCTGCTATAAAAACCTGGCTGAGCGGGGAGTTTGAGGCCGTGTGGTCACTGTGACCAGGGGGAGTTTGAGGCCGTGTGGTCACTGTGACCAGGGGGAATTTGAGGCTGTGTGGTCACTGTGACCGGGGGGAGTTTGAGACCGTGTGGTCACTGTGACCGGGGGGAGTTTGAGGCGGTGTGGTCACTGTGACCAGGGGGAGTTTGAGGCCGTGTGGTCACTGTGACCGGGGGGAGTTTGAGGCCGTGTGGTCACTGTGACCGGGGGGAGCTGAGGCCGTGTGGTCACTGTGACCAGGGGGAGTTTGAGGCCGTGTGGTCACTGTGACCAGGGGGAGCTTGAGGCCGTGTGGTCACTGTGACCAGGGGGGGGAGCTGAGGCTGTGTGGTCACTGTGACCAGGGGGGGAGCTGAGGCTGTGTGGTCACTGTGACCAGGGGGGGGAGCTGAGGCCGTGTGGTCACTGTGACCAGGGGGAGTTTGAGGCCGTGTGGTCACTGTGACCGGGGGGGGAGCTGAGGCCGTGTGGTCACTGTGACCAGGGGGAGTTTGAGGCCGTGTGCTCACTATTTGGTGTTTGGTGGTTGCTGGGAAGTTGCCGTGTAGTTGCTGGGTACTTACTATGTGGTTGCTGTGTTGTTGCTGTGTGGTTGTTGGGTACTTACTATGTGGTTGCTGTGTTGTTGCTGTGTGGTTGTTGGGTACTTACTATGTGGTTGCTGTGTTGTTGCTGTGTGGTTGCTGGGTACTTACTGTGTGGTTGCTGTGTTGTTGCTGTGTGGTTGTTGGGTACTTACTATGTGGTTGCTGTGTTGTTGCTGTGTGGTTGTTGGGTACTTACTATGTGGTTGCTGTGTTGTTGCTGTGTGGTTGTTGGGTACTTACTATGTGGTTGCTGTGTTGTTGCTGTGTGGTTGTTGGGTACTTACTGTGTGGTTGCTGTATGGTTGCTGTGTTGTTGCTGTGTGGTTGTTGGGTACTTACTGTGTGGTTGCTGTATGGTTGCTGTGTTGTTGCTGTGTGGTTGTTGGGTACTTACTGTGTGGTTGCTGTGTTGTTGCTGTGTGGTTGCTGTGTGGTTGCTGGGTACTTACTGTGTGGTTGTATGGTTGCTGTGTTGTTGCTGGGCATGCTGGACAGTTGCTGTGTGGTAACTGTGTGGTTATTGTGTGGTTGCTGTGTGGTTGCAGTGTGGTAACTGTGTGGTTATTGTGTGGTTGCTGGGAAGTTGCTGTGTGGTAACTGTGTGGTTGCTGTGTGGTTGCAGTGTGGTAACTGTGTGGTTGCAGTGTGGTTGCAGTGTGGTTGCTGTGTGGTTGCTGTGTGGTTGCAGTGTGGTAACTGTGTGGTTGCTGTGTGGTTGCTGTGTGGTTGCTGTGTGGTTGTTGTGTGGTAACTGTGTGGTTGCAGTGTGGTTGCTGTGTGGTTGCTGTGTGGTTGTGTGTGGTTGCTGTGTGGTTGTTGTGTGGTTGCTGTGTGGTTGTTGTGTGGTAACTGTGTGGTTGTTGTGTGGTTGCTGTGTGGTTGTTGTGTGGTAACTGTGTGGTTGCTGTGTGGTTGCTGTGTGGTTGCTGTGTGGTTGTTGTGTGGTTGCTGTGTGGTTGCTGTGTGGTTGCTGTGTGGTTGCAGTGTGGTAACTGTGTGGTTGCTGTGTGGTTGCAGTGTGGTAACTGTGTGGTTGCTGTGTGGTTGCAGTGTGGTAACTGTGTGGTTGCTGTGTGGTTGCAGTGTGGTAACTGTGTGGTTGCTGTGTGGTTGCTGTGTGGTAACTGTGTGGTTGCAGTGTGGTTGCTGTGTGGTTGTTGTGTGGTAACTGTGTGGTTGCTGTGTGTTAACTGTGTGGTTGCAGTGTGGTAACTGTGTGGTTGCTGTGTGGTTGCTGTGTGGTTGTTGTGTGGTTGCTGTGTGGTTGCTGTGTGGTTGCAGTGTGGTAACTGTGTGGTTGTTGTGTGGTTGCTGTGTGGTTGCTGTGTGGTAACTGTGTGGTTGCTGTGTGGTTGCTGTGTGGTTGCAGTGTGGTAACTGTGTGGTTGTTGTGTGGTTGCTGTGTGTTAACTGTGTGGTTGCAGTGTGGTAACTGTGTGGTTGCTGTGTGGTTGCAGTGTGGTAACTGTGTGGTTGTTGTGTGGTTGCTGTGTGTTAACTGTGTGGTTGCAGTGTGGTAACTGTGTGGTTGCTGTGTGGTAACTGTGTGGTTGCTGTGTGGTAACTGTGTGGTTGCTGTGTGGTTGCTGTGTGGTTGCTGTGTGGTAACTGTGTGATTGTTGTGTGGTTGCTGTGTGGTTGCTGTGTGGTTGCTGTGTGGTTGTTGTGTGGTTGCTGTGTGGTAACTGTGTGGTTGCTGTGTGGTTGCTGGGCAGTTGCTGTGCAGCCGTTGTACAATCACAAAGGCACCCCCTTCAAACAGTTTAACGTGCCAACAGGAAACCCTGCTCACTGAACTCTACCTCCCTAGGCGACGCTCTGGCCGATAACAGCAGCATTAATAATACCGTTGGTGTTTATACACACTTTTCCCCCCGTGATCTCAAATCACGTTTCAGAGTGCAGGGGGGAAACTCACCTCAGCCTCCACTCACGTGCGGCACTCACCCGGATATAATGTACGGAACCCATTTTGCGCCGAAATACTCCCCACACATCGGCCCCGGGGGGGGGGGGGGGGGGGCGGAGCTGGAACGACGGATCGGCCAGTCAAACCGGGATGTGACTGTGTGACGGGTCGGTCGAGAATTTAGCCGAGACGCCAGCGGGGGGGGGGGGGGGAGGGGGGGGGGTTGGGGGGGGCTTCTCTTTGCCGTAGGCGCCGCGGGATTTTTAATGAAGTACAGCGAGTCCAGGACAAAGCGCCCGTTAGCCCACGGGCCGCGTCTGCGCAGAATCTCCTCCGTGGCGGCTTTCGTCCCTGCTGGAGTTTGAAGTGTTTTCAGAAAGAAGGGGGCTGATGGGATCGCGTGGCTGAAGCAGCCTCCGCGCGTGCTGATTGTCTGCGCCCCCCCCCCCCCCCCCGTGTGCGCGAGAACACTTTGGGGAGGTTCAGCCGCTCGCTCTAGTGTGCTCCAGTGTGTTTGGCGCGGCGCTTGACGCTGCAGCCGCAAGCCTCCCTGCTTCCGTGACTTCCTCACGGTGGCCGTGTGGGGGGGTGTGGGGGGGGTGTGGGGGGGGGGGGGGGGGGGGGGGGGGGGGAGCACTGCCTGGCACAGATGACCCTTAGCTACCGCTGGCTCTACTGGAAACCAGCATCCTAACACCGGAAATGCTACCGTCCAATTAAAAACCTGCACTCTAACAGCATCCTAACACCGGAAACGCTACCGTCCAATTAAAAACCTGCACTCTAACAGCATTCTATACCGAAAACGCCACTGTCCAATTAAAAACCTGCACTCTAACAGCATTCTTACACAGGAAACGACACTGTCCAATTAAAAACCTGCACTCTAACAGCATCCTAACACCGGAAATGCTACCGTCCAATTAAAAACCTGCACTCTAACAGCATTCTAACACAAGAAACGCTACCGTCCAATTAAAAACCTGCACTCTAACAGCATTCTAACACAGGAAACGGTACCGTCCAATTAAAAACCTGCACTCTAACAGCATTCTAACACAGGAAACGGTACCGTCCAATTAAAAACCTGCACTCTAACAGCATTCTAACACAGGAAACGCTACCGTCCAATTAAAAACCTGCACTCTAACAGCATTCTAACACAGAAAACACTACCGTCCAATTAAAAACCTGCACTCTAACAGCATTCTAACACAGGAAACGCTACTGTCCAATTAAAAACCTGCACTCTAACAGCATTCTAACACAGAAAACTCCACTGTCCAATTAAAAACCTGCACTCTAACAGCATTCTAACACAGAAAACTCCACTGTCCAATTAAAAACCTGCACTCTAACAGCATTCTAACACAGGAAACGCCACTGTCCAATTAAAAACCTGCACTCTAACAGCATTCTAACACAGAAAACACCACTGTCCAATTAAAAACCTGCACTCTAACAGCATTCTAACACAGAAAACTCCACTGTCCAATTAAAAACCTGCACTCTAACAGCATTCTAACACAGAAAACTCCACTGTCCAATTAAAAACCTGCACTTTAACAGCATTCTAACACAGGAAACGGCACCATCCAATTAAAAACCTGCACTCTAACAGCATTGTAATGCTGAGGTGTTTGTGTTTGTGTGTGAGAGAGAGACAGCGAGAGAAAGAGAAAGATAGAGAGGTGGTAGCAACAGTGCAATACACTTCCACCTAAAATAAACTGAGGGACCGCAAAACAACAGAAAAATACACATTTTTAGAATCATTGTTCTTGTTTTTTTTTGAGTGAAGAGTGTGGAAAGCGAGGGGTGAATAGAGAGCGAGAGAATGAGAGAGAGGGAAGAAGGAAAGGAGGGATGCAGAGAGAGAGAGAGTGAGAGAAAAGGAATAGAGGGTGTAGTCTGGTATATGACCTGCATGTTTAATGATCCCCTCTGCATTAATGAGCAGTGACCGGGGCCAGGTGAGGAGCGTCTCACCCGAGGGCTCAGGGATCAAATCTCGGCAGAAGACCCAAGGGTACCCTGGGTAATGTGACCTTCAGCAGAGGTCCTTCCTGTAGGAGTTCAGGCTGTGAGATTTTTATTACTCAAGTTTGGAAACCGTGTGGTGTGATTCTGTTCAAAGAGGTTTGTGAGTGGGACGTTCACTCTCTCTCCCTCTGTCTCATTCTCCCTCCCTCCCTCCCTCCCTCCCTCTCTCTCTCCCTCCCTCTCCCTCTGCGTCTCTCTTTCTCTTCCTCTCCTGTCCCATTCTTCTAATCAGGCAGCGATAATATTCTGTTGAAAGGATTTCATTAAAATCTTTTGACTGAGGCAGCAGGTGACTCCTGCCAGCTAAAGCGTGTCTTACATAACTTTCCCTCTCCCTTCTTTACCCTGCTTTCATCTTTCCATCTCTTCTTTCTTCCTTTCCTCACCACGCACACACATACATGCGTGCGCGTGCACACGCACACACACACACACACACACACACACACTCTCTCAAATTCAAATTAAATTCAAATCAGCTTTACTGGCATGGCAAGGGTACACTTACATTGCTAAAGCACATACTGACATAAACAGATAACAGATACACAATAACAAAAAAAAACTGTTGCTACCTCCTCTCTCTCTCTCCCTCTCCCCTTCTCTCTCTTTCTCTACCGACTGTCAAGTGAAAATTTGCCTCCCCCGCACCTCTCCATTTTAGTTACGGGGAGAGGGAGAACCACCGACGTAAACAGAAGAGCAGCTACTTTATTGGTTCCCTCCACACACACACAATTGTTCCGGCTCCAGTCGTGTTTACTTGTTCGCTCGGAACCAGTGGCTGTCTGCGCTGTTGCATTGTGGGTAGAGGGCTCTCCTGGGCTGGCCACTGTGGCCGTTAAGGATGCCGTTCACTTCAATGCGATCTCTTCCCCTCTGACGCATTTGTGCCACGCCCACAGACCTCTCCATTAACGCAGCAGAAATAACTGTTTTCTTGTTTCGGGTGCCATTTTCTCTCCCGGCGTAACAAGCCACAGAGGAGATTCGGCAGAGGACAGATTAAGACTCCCTGCTGCCACTGTCTCAGACGCAGCCGAGCGGGGTCCTCTGATGACGCCGGCCTGTGATTGGCCGCCTGCTGCGCGGTGATTGGCCGCGCTCTCCAAAGTCTGATTGGGTTTGAGCGAGTGTGTCACTCAGTCGAGGAACGCTGTCACCTGTCTCCTCAGAAAGTCGGTCCGTCAGTGTCAGTGTTGCAGAGTCGGTTAGTCAGTAATAACGTGTGTCAGTCAGTCTCCCTGCCAGTCAACCTGTCAGAGAATCACTCAGGGCATGCCAGTCAGCAACTGAATGATATCTATTTATATACGTCTTTTTTTTATAAAAGTAAAAAAAAAAAATATATATATTTTTTTAAATTTATACCCCAGCTGGTGTGGTGACACGTGTGTGTGTGTGTGTGTGTTTTTTTTTTTTGTGTGTCGGCAAACCAAACTGGAACTCTTGTCCTGGCTAAAATCCCAGATCTGGCTCTCGCAAAAAAACTTGCCACCTAATGATCCCCTGATTTAATTGGCTAAAAAATGTTCTCTCCTTCCAGTGGAGCTGCTCAGTGGCCAACAATAGGGGATTGTGGTTGTACTGGGCAGCTCGCAGGTGTGCATGTGTATGAGTGTGAAGCAGGGCGTTCCTGCAAAAGAGCGTCCAATGCTCAGTGAACTGGGGCGACATAGCTCAGGAGGTAAGACCGATTGTCTGGCAGTCGGAGAGTTGCCGGTTCAAACCCCGCCCTGGGCGTGTCGAAGTGTCCTTGAGCAAGACACCTAACCCTTAACCCCTAACTGCTCTGGCGAATGAGAGGCATCAATTGTAAAGCGCTTTGGATAAAAGTGCTATATAAATGCAGTCCAGTCCAACCAACCCTGGGTAGATGAAGTTTAAATACATTTTTACTTTAGTGAGTGTAAAATCAGGGCAAATATTGAAACGAGGAACCGCGGACGCATGGCGGGTGAATTAGCGAAGGAGATGGATGGCGGGGTTAATGGCAGACAGGTGGGTGCGGAGATGCGAAGATGGAAAGAGCGATAAAGACGATGGTTCGCGCAGATACGGGCGGAACGCGGGGAGGCCAGCTGTCTCCACCTCCGTCCTCCGCGCTCGCTCTCTCTAGCGCGTGCGCGGGCTGTTTGCTTTTTTATTAATAGAATTAAACCCGTTATCGTCAGCGGAGACCGCTCCTCGCAGGGACCGAGTCAGATTGAGACGGAGATTTCCAATTTGAGATTGTGTCGCGCGCACACATCTTCCCGAGCTGCGATAACATCAGAGAATCGCTATCGCCATTCTTTCTCTCCCTCTTTTACCCTCTCAATTTCTCTTTCTTTTTTTACCCTCTAAATTTCATTCTCTCTCTCTCTCTTACCCTCTCAATTTCCCTGTCTCTCTCTCTCTTTTACCCTCTCAATTTCCCTCTTTCTCTCTCTCTCTCTCTGCCTCACTCTCCCCCCCCCCCCCCATCTTACCTTTTGCTATCTTGGTCCAGCACAATTCACAGTTCAATTCAACTTTATGGTCACGACATCCTTGTATTGTAAATATTGCCAAAGCTTAACAATCAATAAAAGCAAAGCCACACTCAGTGGTGTGGTATTAGAAGAGGGTGGCTTTGCTCTGACAAGGGATTCTCACCTCTAGCACACTTGAAAATAAACTATTTTCCAGAGAGTTGCAGAGAGTTTTTTTTTTAAAGATGCATTAGATAACTAGAGTCAACTTAAGGAAAATGCAAAAAATAAACAATAAATAATAACAGCAACTGTAATTTCTGTAGTCATAATTATATCACCGATAAGCAGAAAAAACTGTGACAATAGGAATAATTTCCTAATATGTAATATGTATTCTTTGTGTTTGAGCTGCGATGGTCTCTTAGGCTGATGTGCAGTTCTGCACTGAACTGCCAAAAACTCTGAATTCTCTCCTCTCCTAGGATTTTTATTTTTTAATATACATGTATTTCTGGACGGGGAAGGAAATGTGGGAATATAGTTTATTTTGAATTCTAGGTTGAGAAAAATTCTTGAATTCTTTATATTTTTCACACCTCGTTAGAAAGTTCTGTCTCCGTTTCTTGTTGGCTGCAGTGTGGGAGCACAGTATGTCCTCTCCGGGCTGCCATATCTGTTTGTGACAGCTTGTCTCTGTGACTTGGCCGGTACTTGCCGAGTTTCTACTTTGTTAATGTATTTTTTATTTCATTTTGATGAAATGTCATTACCGTGTTCCATGGAAATCTGCCGCATAGCCTTCTCCGGCACAGAAAACCGTTTTACACCGCGTTAGCCAACAAATTACTCATTTTCGTGTTGCGTTCTAATTTGGCGGACTAATTGTTTTAGAACCCGTTCTCTCTCTCTCTCGCTGATTCTGATCCCCTGAGCAGGTTCCTCTGCCCCGTCCGTTTACCCCACCTGCCCAGGGGCCACACCCATACGGCAGAGCCAAATCGGACCTTCTTCTCAAAAAGCGTTAAATCCTCCAAAGATGGTTCTCAGGAGATTAAATGCCCCCCCCAACTCCCCGCCCCCCCCCCCCCCCCCCGCCCCCTCTCCCCCACAAAAAAACTGGGCATCGGACCTTGGACCCCCAGGGGCTATGAGATAGACCACCAACTGCCAGTCTGCCGTCTGTGGCTGTTACTGTACACCAGGGAGCAGCTTCCCTCGCTATGGATCCTGATAACACTGCGGCAGCCTCGCTCCAGCTCTCCGGATGCACCGCGGGGATATTACACTGATGTTGTGGGGACATTGTGTTTTAACAGCGCGCAGATGCTGTGACGACTTTGTGGGGACGCGGTATTTTAATGTTACGGGGACATTGCAGGGACATGGTGTTTTAAATGTCGTAAGGACATTTTGGGGACAAAGTGTTACAATGTTATAGAGACATTGTGGGGACATTGTGTTTTAATGTTATAGGGACATTGTGGGGACATTGTGTTTTAATGTTACAGAGACATTGAGGGGACACATTTAAATGTTATAGGAACATTGCAGGGACATTGTGTTTTAATGTTATAGGGACATTGTGGGGACATTGTGTTTTAATGTTATAGGGACATTGCGGGGACACAGTGTTTTAGTGTTATAGGGACGTTGTGAAGACACTGAGTTTTAATGTTATAGGGACATTGTGGGGACATTGTGTTTGCTGGCAGGTTGAGAGTAAGGGTTTTCAGAGACTCTGATCTCATGTGGAGGGAGTGCTCGTGAGTAGGAGGGGCAAGACCCAATGAGCTCTCTCCTGCTGTGAAAATATGGCACACCATATATACTCACACACAAACACACACACACACACACAAACACACACCACACACCACACACACACAAACACACACCACACACACAAACACACACACACACATAAACACACACCACACACACACACACACCACACACACAAACACACACACCACACACCCAAACACACACCACACACACAAACACACACCACACACACAAACACACACCACGCACACAAACACACCACTCATACAAACACACACCACACACACACACAAACACACATGCATGCACACACAAACACGCACCACACACACAAACACACATGCATGCACACACACACCACACACACGAACACACATGCATGCACACACAAACACACACGTGCATACTTATCCCTCATCTTCTGCACCGATCACCTGGTGGGGCTGTGTTGTACCATTTCTGTACCTGTGTGCTGCAGTATCAGAGCTGTTTTGTACCTTTGTGGTGCAGTATCAGAGCTGTTCTGTACCTGTGTGGTGCAGTATCGTACCTGTGCTGTACCTGTGTAGTGCAGTATCATACCTGTGCTGTACCTGTGTGGTACAGTATCAGAGCTCTGCGGTACCTGTGCTTCTGTCAGACTTCAGCTCTTCCCAGGTGACCTCGGGAACAGAAACTCTTTTAACAAAAACTTTATTCAAACATTAATTGAAAATAAATTGTGCCTCCCAGAGAATGCAGTGAGTAATCCCATTATTCACAGTGAGGGCGAGAGAGAGAGAAGCTCAGCAGTAATTCCTTAAACCCTGTCACTTTTCCACAGACCACTCTCAACCGATTAGATTCAGCTCCTGCTTTCTTTCTCTTCCCCTGTTCCTCTTTGACCCTCTCTCTGTCTTTCTCTGTCCTCCCCCTCCCCTCTCCCCCCCTCTCAATCTCTCTCTCTCCGCCTCCCCTCTCTGTTTTCTTTTTCTTCTCAGTCGTTTTCTATCCACCTCAGGCTCTCTCTCTATCATCCCCCTCTCTTTCTCTCTCTTAGACTATAATGGTGTCATTCCATATCTTCATCTTCATCTTCATCACCATGCACTGGATACTATCATCCCTCTCTCTGTCTCTCTCCTTCTCTCTCTCTCTCTCTCTCTCTCTCTCTCTCTCTCTCTCCTTCTCTCTCTCTCTCTCTCTCTCTCTCTCAGACTTTCATTATTACACTCAGTGATTTCCAGCCTGCAGACTAAAATAATATTAATGATAGCGTCCATGGCATGACGATGAAGATGAGGATGAAGATATGGAATGACACCAGTGAGCGGAGCTGGCAACGGGCCTCTTTAACGAGGACAGCGCTGGCAACTCCGCCGCTACCGCTAGCCGCGAGCTCAGAACTAACGAGTGAGTGAAAGACAGCGCTGTGCAAAATGGAGGAGGGAGGGAGACAAGAGGAGAAGGAGAGAGAGGAGGAGAGGGGGAGAGGAGAAGGAGAGAGGGGAGGAGAGGGAAAGAGGAGAAAGAGAGAGAGGAGGAGAAGGAGAGAGGAGAGGAGAGGGAAAGAGGAGAAAGAGAGAGAGTGGGGAGAGGAGACAGAGAGAGGAGAGGAGAGGAGAGGGGGAGAGCAGAGGCAAAAAAGGAATGAAAAACTTCATGGGAGGAATTTCCAAATGAAAGTCCAGTGAACAAGCTGGGCTTTAGAAGGCTCAGTAAGAGAATAAGAGAGAGAGAGCAATTGAAGAAAACAGAAGGCACTCGGGTGGGGGTCGAGAGGACATCAGTAATTCCTTAATTGAGTTCTGTGATGTAATTAACCAGAAAAATCCAAAGCCTCTGCTGACTGTCCAAGAGTGGCTGCTGTGCGCCCAGCAGGGGGGCGATCCTATGGTGGTCCACTGGGCTCTCTCTGGTACTGGAATGGACTGCATGAGACTGGACTGAACTCTCCGCTACTGAACGGGATTCTCTGTCACTGGACTGGAGTCTCTCTCTCTTACTGGACTGGAGTCTCTCTCTCTTACTGGACTGGACTGGACTGGACTGAACTAGAGTTTCTCTCTTACTGGACTGGACTGGGCTGAACTAGAGTTTCTCTCTTACTGGACTGGACTGGACTGGACTGGACTGAACTAGAGTTTCTCTCTTACTGGACTGGAGTGGATTGTACTGGACTAGACTGGACTGGAGTCTCTCTCTTGCTGGAATGGACTCTTGTGACCTTGCTCCTGGCAGATGTGGGTCCTTGAGTTTATGTGCCCCCCATTCTGTAGACAGTTTTCACCATACCTTGGCAGCTAACCCCCTTCTTTCAACGTATTTATGCTTTGAACATGTTCATTCATCACGACTGCGTTCATCATTCATCACACATCGGATGCATAATTCATGCATCCGTCTGCTGCCCACGGGTTCCTCGGCTAGGAGGGGGGGGGGGCGTGATTAAGGCAGGAGGGCCTTATAGGAATCGCGGGCTCCCGATTGTTTTTTTTTTTTTTCAGATGGGGACGAAATTGTGAGAAGGTTCGGTCTCAGTGTGACAACGCTCAAGGTGTGAGGCACCGCTCAGAACCGGTCCGGCTGGCTTACGGGCCCCATGGTCGGTTTTTTTGACGTGTAAAAAAAAAAAATTTGGGCAGCGTCAGCTCGAATTTGCCAGGTGTGAGAGGTCGTGCGAGTGGATCCTGTGTTTTGATTCCCGTTGACCAATCAGGAGGGGGCTCCGCGCGTGACGTTTAGTGTGCTTTTTGCCGACTGTAACGTCATCTGACCCGGTCGGTAGCTCGTGTACTCTGTGCTGTCGTCCGATTGGTTGTCGCAATCAGAGCCTCGTTCGGCGTGAGAGGGAGGTCATCCGAACCCTCGATGACGTAAGCCGCGAGAAAATCACATAATGTGCGCCCGCCCCCTACAGGAAATCCGACTCTCATCCACATGTGCTGCGAACACGCTGCACACCGGTTAATGAGATCACACACGCTACAAACACGCTAGCAACATCACACAGCATGCAGACTGTTTTGAACAGGCCCAGAGAACACGACCCCCCCCCCCCCCCTTCCCCCATCCCGAGCATTGGACTACGCAGGAGCGGAGAGACGAATCTCTGCGGGTGAGAACGTTCCCCGTGCAGATGAACATGCTCGGAACACAAAACTCGCCGTGCAGCCAGAACATGCCTACTTCATCACACACAGAACATGCCTACTTCATCACACACAGAGCAGCGGTACACGTTGTGGAAAGGGGAGGTGGGGAGGGGGGGGGTGGGGGGTGGGGGGAGGGCGGTGGGGGTGGGGAGTGGGGGGGTTTTGAAATCAACTGAGAAAATGCTAAGGGCGTGTGGGCCATGGACTAAATTAAAAAACCGAAATAATAGATACAGACAAATAGATTGCAAGACTGAGTGAGTGAGAGAGAGAGAGGGAGGCAGAGAATTCTGGAGCGAGAGCGGGAGAAGGCTGGGGATGAATATTGATGAGATGTGATAATGCGTGTTGATAAAGTGCAGAGAGAAAAAAAATGGAGCGCTATTTCTTTAAGTGCAGAAATTCAGGCGACCAAACTGGGTCTGGGCTGCAGAGGAAGGGGGGGTGCACTTTTGTTTCGGCAAAAAGGGTGGGGTACGCCCGTCTCTCCCTCTCTCTCTTTATCCCTCTCTCTCTCCCTCTCTCTCTCTCCATTTTTAATGTCTGTACCGCAGGGTGGTGTCTGACAGTTGTGATTTTGGCTGATCTGTGAACTTTTGTGCTGCTAGTTTCACAGAAAAAAAAAAAGGCGTTTTTTTCCTCTGGCTGTAAATGAGATGGAGGGATGGACGGGGCGGAATGATTGAACCGAAAGAGAAAGGCTGAGAGTGAGAGAGGGAGGGGAAGAGATAGAAATAAATGATTCGGTTTTTTCTTTATTCGACATCTCACTGGTGGAGCCTCCCTGCGGGTTTGATCCCCAAACCTTCATCTGTTCTGCCCATCGCCCGTAGCAGAGATGGATTATGGGTAACGGCCTGGTGACTATTGGCCCCCGGTTCAGCCCAGAGGGTGCATGTGCACATCTCACAGTATCACATGACCAAGACTGCCCCAGAGATCGTCCCCCCGGCAACAAATTTATCATTAACCGCTTTTAACTGCCGTAACTGTCATTAACTGCTGTTTCTGTTTCTCCTTATGGCTGCCTTATATGGTCCTATAAGGCCCTGTCCCTGTGTCGTGTACCAGTACTGCTCTTCTTGAAACCGGCTCAGGATTGACTTGTCCATTTTAAAAATAAAAAAGAGATTTTTTTTTTTAAAGATGTCAACAGATTGGCTGTGCTCCACAAATTTCATTTTAGTAATTAATTTCTGGAGCCATAAATCTTGAATAACATAAATACTTGTCAGAATTTTTGATGGAATAGCGTGAAAATAGTTCAAAGCAGTGGTGCACTGAGAGAAAGAGAGAGAGAGAGAGAGAGACAGGTTGTAATGAGTTGGAGATCAGAGCAGACTCAAATCAGAGGGCATGTGACCGTACTGTAAATTCTCTGTTTCCTTTTATAAAATAAAATAAAATAAAAGGAAACCTCTCTGTCCCCCGATCACCTTTAAAAAAACAACACAAGGCATAATTAAGAGGGTGAAGAAAAGGCTTCTCCTCCCTTATTCCCTCCTCTGGTAAACATGCCAGTCTGACTCAATTAACCAGTTCAGTAAAGAGCAACATCAGGGCCTGCCTCCTGCTTCCTCCATTGTACATTTAGCTTGTCTAATTAATTGGTTTTGAAATAAAATCGCAAAAGATTTAATTGTTCCCTTTTTATGGCAGGGGAGGGGTTGCACAGAGAATTTGTTAATTTTTTTTTCTTTTTAAAAGAAGTCTTTAAAGTACATAAAGTGCGAAGGATTTTGATTTTTAATTAAAGAGGAATTTGTTTCTACTAGCACTGTAAAGTGACTGGATTCAGACATGCCACAATCCTGCACAATTCTCTGTTCTTTCTTCCTCTCCCTCTGTCTCTGTCTCATCTCTTTGCTTCTCTCTTTTCCTCTCTTTTTTCTCTCTCTCTCTCTCTCTCTTGCCTCCTCTTTGAATTCAGTCCAAATTTGCTTTACTGGGATGACGAGTTTGCCCTTGAATTCATCATTACATCGCCCCCTTAACAAGCGCCCCAGGACCTTGTGGAGACAGGACAACCCAAAAATATCAAAGATCCTCTACTGCATTCCGCTGCAGATACGATGTTCGATTCGATACGCAAGCGTTCGTCTTCCAGCACCGAACCTATTGCTGCCGTGCACGGCCAAAGTGTTTGAATATTATCTCGCCTGCCCGCGACACCTGGATCTGATCAAAGTTTGCAATTCAGTTTAACATTATTATTTACATGAATTAAGTACATAGCGAGCTACCTCATTTTTATGCCCCATGTAAAGTATATGAACTGGGTGGTCTTACGCATAAGATGGAGTCAAAGGTTGGCCCACTAGATGAGGGGGGGGAAATTAATTAATTTCAGATGGGCTTAAAGCACTGGAGGTTAGCGGAGTAACTGTGCTGCTTCTCCTTCTTCTGCTCTCTCTCCTCTTTTTCTCTCTCTCTCACTTTCTTGCCTCCCACCTCTGTTTCTGTCTCTCTCTACACCTTTAGTGGTGCACTGTACACGTAGCAATGACAAGTAGGGTTGCTTTCCACCGTCACGTAACGTAGCATAATGACGACAGGCTGTTCATCCCAACGATGCTCGCTATTCTCAATGTCCGGTTTTTGAAATTATTCCCGTGTTTGTGGTCCCGACCAGACAATGTAATGTCCCGTCTGAGTAGCTGATGGAGGATATTTACCAGTGGTTAGTGATGAATTTGTGCCTCCATCACCCCCTCGTCTGTGATCCCCCCCAGCACCCACTACTACCCCCCCCCATCCCTCCCAGCCACCATCAGTTCTGACAACAAACTCCATCCCCCCCCAGCCCCCCCAGCCCCCCCCCCCCCACCCCCCCCGCCATGCCCCTCCCCCCCGTCTGCTTTCGGTTCCGACTGCCCCCCTAACCTTCCAGCTGTGCGTGCTGACAAATTCTAAACCTGGCAACCGTAATAACAAGGTATACCTAAATATGTCTGTGGGGAGGGGGGGGGGGCGGGGTGATGCCCCTTTTTGTGGGGACTTTAGGACTATCTCTCATATCTTTGTGGGGTGATCATGCAAGCAAGAAGAGTGGTGTCTTTCCTTGGAGGTATTTTGTCGATGAATACACTTCCTGTTTTTTGGGCCAAGGTATGGTGCCACCCGAGGAAAACGGGCGGCACCGCTGCAGTTTTCTGGAGGGCGAAGATTAAAACCCCAATCTGGCGAGCGCATCGAAATTAAACACAGCGACGGAGGCTCACGTCTGGTTCAGACGCTGAGAGGGCCGGCAGCAGAGAGTCTCCTGTTAGAAATGCGAACTGCGAGCTGACTGAGGAGGTTAATAAATTCTTTGGAAATTGAGCGGGTGGTGGATGGTGCGTTTGTGAGCCTGACGAAGGTTTAATGCTTTGAAGAGGCAAGACAAAGTGACTGACTCTGCCTATAGTTTCCACTGAGTGATTGATTATGCTTTCTTTCACATTATTTATTGATAGATCTGTTATTTTCTTTTTTCTTTTTGCTCTTTTCCTTTTGTTTTTGGGGTTTTGTTGTTATTTGTCTTTGTGTAAGATCGTTGATTTGCGGATTTCCATTTCCTTTTCTTGTTCAGCAACGGGAAGCTAAAAATAAAGTCAAAATCTCAGAATTCATATTAAATAATAATGCATTTACAGTATAAATAACATCATGATATTATGCCAGTATCGTTAAACACAAATTATTGCTAAGCTACAAAAGAAAAAAAAGATCACTGATATAGTGTCCAAACAAAAATTCAAGACCTCTACAAAATCAAATACAGCTACAGTGCCATGATAAAGTATTTTCTCCTGATTTCCTCTATTATTGCATATTTGTCTCACTGAACGGATTCAGATCTTTAGACTAAATGTAATATTAGATGAAGGGAACCTGAGTAAATACAAAACACATTTTTAAATTATTATTTAATTTATTTCATGAAAAAAGTTCAACAAGTTCATATGTGAAAAAGTAATTGCCCCTTAAACATAATAACTGGTTGCACCACTTTTATCAGCAATAACTGCAACCAAACACTTCCTATAATTTGACATCAATGTTCACATGACCGTGGAAGACTTTTAGCCCACTCTTCTTTGCATAACTGCTTTAATTCAGACAAATATGTTGGCGTTTGAGCATGAACCGCTCCTTTCAGGTCCTGCCGCGGCGTATCTATTGGGTTCAAGTCAGGACCTTGACTAGGCCACTTCCAAAACTTTAATTTTATTTCTTTTCAATCATTCAGATGCGGACTTGTTTTTATTTTTATTTTTTTTTTTGTTTTGGTTATCATCGCCTTGCTGCATAACCCAGTTACGCTTCAGCTTCAGCTCGGGGGGCAGATGACCTGACGTTCTCCTCAAGTATGTTCTGGTGCAGTCGCAGAATTCACGGTTCCTTCGGTAGCGGCAAGTCGCCCAGGCCCGACGGCAGCGAAGCACCCCCCCCCACACACCGTCACACAGCCACACACCGTCACACAGCCACACACCGTCACACAGCCACACACCGTCACACAGCCACACACCGTCACACAGCCACACACAGCCACACACCGTCACACAGCCACACACAGCCACACACCGTCACACAGCCGCACACCGTCACACAGCCACACACCGTCACACAGCCGCACACCGTCACACAGCCGCACACCGTCACACAGCCACACACCGTCACACAGCCACACACCGTCACACAGCCGCACACCGTCACACAGCCACACACCGTCACACAGCCGCACACCGTCACACAGCCGCACACCGTCACACAGCCACACACCGTCACACAGCCGCACACCGTCACACAGCCGCACACCGTCACACAGCCACACACCGTCACACAGCCGCACACCGTCACACAGCCGCACACCGTCACACAGCCGCACACCGTCACACAGCCGCACACCGTCACACAGCCACACACCGTCACACAGCCACACACCGTCACACAGCCACACCGTCACACAGCCACACACCGTCACACAGCCGCACACCGTCACACAGCCGCACACCGTCACACAGCCACACACCGTCACACAGCCGCACACCGTCACACAGCCGCACACCGTCACACAGCCGCACACCGTCACACAGCCACACACCGTCACACAGCCGCACACCGTCACACAGCCGCACACCGTCACACAGCCACACACCGTCACACAGCCACACACCGTCACACAGCCGCACACCGTCACACAGCCGCACACCGTCACACAGCCGCACACCGTCACACAGCCGCACACCGTCACACAGCCACACACCGTCACACAGCCGCACACCGTCACACAGCCGCACACCGTCACACAGCCACACACCGTCACACAGCCACACACCGTCACACAGCCGCACACCGTCACACAGCCGCACACCGTCACACAGCCGCACACCGTCACACAGCCACACACCGTCACACAGCCGCACACCGTCACACAGCCGCACACCGTCACACAGCCTCACACAGCCGCACACCGCGTTCGGCTCGCTGGCGTGATGTTCCCGCTGTGAAATGCAGCGTTTGCTGTACGCCAGACGTAACAGGACCCGCGGTGTGAATGTTGTCCACCTCTACCCTGCCCAAAACTCCTCGGGCCTTCCTTACTGAGAATCTGAATTGCACCGCTGACAATTGAAACGGGCAGGTTTGATACAATAAGAGATGAAAACTGACTTTTTATACTCCATAGTCTTGTCCGGATGGGATTAGTATTGCAGGACGATGTGGGTAATGCATTTTATTTTTTATTTTTATCATTGCACACAAGTGAATTCACAGTGGCTGATCCACTGAAATAGCCTTTCCTTTTATTGCTCCCCCCCCAATGTTACTGAGTGGGCGTGGCTGTTCCTGGATCTGTTCATCGCACATTCCCACCTACCAGTAAAAAAAAAAAAAAACACCACACAACACACATATTATGTTTAAACAACTAAAAGAAAGAAAATATGTTTTTAAAAAAAAAATATATATTCCGAAGACATTACCGACAAATATATGAAATATACAAATATACAAAACCAGAAATGGGGAGTATATAAAAAATTTACTGCCCAAAATAGTCATTGATAATACCGACATGTTGATCCGGATGGTAACATAATTTTCTCCGGTGAAAGACAGGAGGGTTTCTTAAGCTGGAATTATTATTCGCCTGCCCACTAAAAAAAAAATCACTGACATGGTCATTCTGGACATGAATAAAATTACCGAATTACTCTGGTAAAAATGACATCACCTGACCCCTCCTATTGAAATGAATCCCTTCCGGACTGAGCTTATGACAACCGATCTCTTCAGAAAATCTGTGAACCGTTATTTTGGTCAAGGGAAAATGTGAAGCTTGATTAACAGTTTAGAACAGACGGCAACACACACACACACACACACACACACACCTAGCCTGATTACGCACACTTGAGAAGCACAGGTAAAATAATACAGAGAAGGAATTCGAGCATGTGTGTGTTTTTAACGTTGGACGCACACACACACACGCGCACGCGCACACGCACACACACGCACACTCTCCCAGCTCTGTAGTGACGGGTGTGTGTGAGGGAACAGTAATCCCCTCAGAGAGACTGGAGACGTGTGTCTCCCCCATCAAACGGCCAAGACCCTCTCTCTTTCCCTCTCTCTCTTTCTTTCTGCTGCCTGTCTCCCTCCCTCTCTCTCTCTCCCTCCCCCGCTCCCTGTCCCTCCCTCCCCATCACTCTCTCTATCTCTCTCTCTCTTTATTCTCTCACATCATCGCACAACAGAAGGGATCACCCTTCTCCTTTCTCACAGAATGCTGGGTATTGCTTTTATACGCAGTCAACAGCCTCTTTTTCCCTCTCTGAGAAGGGGAGGGGGGTGTCTGGTGATGGGGGGGGGGGGGGGGCTCCCTCCCTCCCTCCCTCCCTCCCTCCTCCGTCCGTCTCCCTCCGTCCCATTTTCCCTCAAAACAGGGGGGATTTCCTCTGATCCCCTTTCAATCTCTCTGCTCTTCTCTTATTCTTTTTTCACTCAGTCACTCTGCCCCTTTACCCTCATCTGTTTATCCCTTGCCCTCCATACACATCACTCGGTCTTCCCCCCCCCCACCTCTCTCTTTCTCTCTCTCTCTCACTCTGTTAATGCTGTTTCTAGTCGTTATTCTCTTAATCTCGCCCTCTCTTGCTGTCTGACGCGGGTATGTACTCTGTCCGTTCGGTGTGTGTACACACGCTGTGTTAACCCTCTCGCCTGATGCAGTGATAAGTGTACCGTAGTCCACAGTCAGTCATTGTCCTTATACTGTATCAGCGCCCTCTCTCTCTCAGTGCAGCGTTCACATACGGTGTTAAACCCCCCCCCCTCATAAAGTATTCATGTGCTGTATAGTGCAGTCAGTCAATACATACCGTGTTAACCCTCCCTCAAAAGGTGTTAATTCAGTTGTGCCCGTGTTCCCCCTCCCTGCATCTCTCTGCTCCCTGACAGGATAAGACAGCACTGTGGGGCTGACGGTGTGGCGGGGGGGGGGGGGGGAAGACAGGCAGGTTAATGCAGGCAATCTGATCGCCTGGACAATCCAAATCCACTCAGAGAGGGGGGGGGGGGGGGAGGGAGGGAGAGAGAGGAGAGGGAGGGAGGGAGAAGGGGGGAGAGAGCGAGATGGAGAGAGAGAGTGGGGGGGAGGGAGAGAGAGAGAGAGGGGCGGAGGGAGTGAGAGAGAGAGAGAGAAAGAAAGAGCTAGGGAGATAGGGAGATGAGAGAGAGAGAGGAGAGGGAGATGGAGAGAGGGGGCGACGGAGAGAGAGGAGAGGGAGAGAGAGGGAGATGAAGAGAGAGGGATAGAGAGAGGGGGAGATGGAGAGAGAGCGAGTGGAGAGAGAGTAAGAGGGAGGGAGGGAGGGAGGGAGAGAGAGAGGAGAGGGATAAGGAAGAGAGAGAGGGAGAGAGAGGGAGATGGAGAGAGAGAGGGAGGGAGGGAGGGGGATGAAAGAGATTGATGAAAGAGAGTGAGAAACTAATTCTTACTTCACTCTGAGCTGGAAGATTAAGGAAGATTAGGGTGATAAGGTGAGGGGGAGAGAGATGGAGTGATAAGTAACATGCCTAGAGAAACGTCAGAGGAAAAAGAGACAAATGGACGGAGAGATAAAGAGAGAGAGGGAGAGAGGAATAAAGAAAATGTGGCGTCAGAGACCCATAAACATCATCTGCAGAAGAGAGAAATGTGTCAGGGTAAATGTAGGCATCTGTATACATGTGTGAGTGAGCATCCGTGTGTGTGTTAGGGTTAGGGCCAGGGTTAATGGGTGTGTGTGCGTGCGTGTGTGTGTGTGTGCATGTGGGTGCACTGTATGTGAGCAGGTGTGTGTGTGTGTTCCGTGTGCGCACGGAAATGGGCACATCTGTTTACATTACAGCCATTTGTGAGACTCATTATCTCCCGATTCCTGTACAACACAACACCAACTGCCGCACAAAGCAATACTCTGCCACAGAACATCACAACAGGCTTCTACAAAACAGCACACTACCACACACAGCAACACACTGCCGCAGAACACCACACACACTTCTACCAAACAGCACACCACCACACACAACAACACACAGCCACAGAACACCACACACACTTGTACCAAACAGCACACTACCACACACAACAACACACTGCCGCAGAACACCACACACACTTCTACAAAACCATACCTACATTACAATACACTGCCAAGCAACACATGACACATTTCCATATAACACAACAGCCCACCACTATAGCCCAGCAAGGCACGTTATCAAATTCTGACGGTCACACACCACCAAAACACGTCAACATGCCAACTGCACAACTCATCAACAAGTACTACTGCACAACACATCAGCAAACAACACATAAACACACCGCTATACCACATAGCAGCTCATCAACACACACTACCGCACAACACATAACAACTCATCCACACACACTACTGCACAACACATCAGCAAACAACACATAAACACACCACTATACCACATAGTAACACATCAGCACACACTACTACACAGCACATCAGCAAACAATCGGAAACACACTGCATTACCTCATCGCAACTGATCCTCACACATACTGCACAACACATTGCAACTCATCAGCATGCACTACTACACAACACATCAGCAAACAATCGGAAACACGCTGCTATAATCACATAGCAACTCAACAACACACACACTACTACACAACACATCAGCAAACAATCGGAAACACACTGCTATAATCACATAGCAACTCAACAACACACAAAGCAACATGCCATTACCGCCCCATAGACTTGCCATCAGCAGGGGCGATGGGGGTTTATCCTGGCGTCACTTCAAACGCAGAGGCACCGGGCCATTCTCCAGAACGCGTGTGGCGATGAACCGCAAAAAAAAAAAAAAAAAAAACCCTCCCAGCATGCCCCTGTGGAAGGGCTCCCAGCATGCCCTGCTGCGCTGAGCTGCCGTTCCACTTAGCCTAAAATGGCGGGATCGAGGTGATGGGCAAGCCCGCTAATCTCCATCCTCCAGGAGAGAGGCTGTCCCCATACCATTCAGCCAAATCCCTTACCTCCAGGACCCCCCCCCCCCCCCACAAAAACAAAAAAAAACAAATACTGCTGTTCTGATTGGCCGTGAGTGCTTTCCCTCACACACTTACACATCTTCCACACTCATACTTTCATTGACTTTTAAATATGCAGATTTACATATACGTAAATAATGCATATACATAAATAGGGTACATGGACCTGCATTCATTTCTGATCAAAACAAAGCACGCCAAAAGGAAACTGAACAATTTTGCTGGTAAAATAAAATCCCTGACTCGACTCTCACTTATACTTTAAAGCCCTTATGCTTTAAGATCACAAATATGTGATTAGAATGTTCTTAACCGAACATTCTAATGCTGATGTAACAATCACTGCTGGTAATTGAAAGCAATAGAGTTCTAGAATACTGATTTAGAATTTTGAAAAAAAAATCTACTTTTCAAAGGGTTAATATAGAGAAGTGAATAATATTTGGAACTAACAGTTAATTGCAAAACAATTATCTATAAATATTACTATGAAATGTCCCGTTAGTCATGTCTTCAAACACTTCCCACTGACATGAGTTATTTTGACAAACTGAGAGATGGCACTATCTGACAGGCAGCGATGAATGTTGGAATACTCAGAAATTTAATTAGTTTCCCGAAATCCTGCCTCATAGCTAAGCAGACCAAACTGACGGGTTTAACCCTTTAAGGTGTACGATCACAAACATGTGATTAGAATATTCTTAACAGAACATTCTTATGCTGATGTAACAACCAGTACCAGTAATCGAAGGCAATTGCGTTCTAGAACACTGACTCTGAACTTAAAATTTGAATTAGAAACATAACATTATAAAAAACGTACTTTTCAATGGGTTAGTTTGCTTATTTCTTCAAACTGACAGACAGCTTTAGCAAACCAGTGTGTGGGCATCAGGGTGATGGTGAGGTTTTCGGATGGGCCTTGAAACCCCACCCCCAAACTATTCAGTCATGATTTCCGTTAACTTTAAAGAAAAATACCCACGAGCTTCGCACAACTTAACATACTCATGCATCTTGTAATTCCGAAAAAACCTTAATTCATACTGTGAAATTGAAAAACCCGCTGGGGAAAATTAAGTTTAAAAATAGGAAGCTCTGCCATTTTTCGGTTGAATGGAAGGGTGAGTAGAATTTTGTGAGAGCATTCTATTGCAGCACTTTCTCTTCCCTGGTTTTAAATGCTTAAATGTTTTGTGGTCACAGTCAGGAATGGAGAGGCTAAGTGCTAATATGAAACATGGTAGTACCCTTCACACTAACATACTGTATGTTAGCATGGTACACGCTAACATGCTACA
>NC_049208.1:4280378-4285378 GCF_013347855.1 Anguilla anguilla | reverse complement strand
GACCGTCCTCACCACCGTCGCGCAGCGAAGGGGCCGGCCCTCGGACCCGGCCCGGAGGGCGAACCTGACGGAGAACCGCGCCCCGCCCAAACCGGGCCCGAGGGAGGGCCCGGCTCCGCCGCAGAAGCAGGACCGGACGGGACCGGGCGTGGCCGGGACCGGGCGGGGCAGGAAACAGGACCTCGTCCCTTTGGGTCGCGTCCCGCCGGGGTCGGGAGTCTCGGCCGAGCCGGGGCAGGAAGGGGCGGTCACCCCGACCGCGTCCCAGTCGGGGGGTCGGACGGCGCGTTCGGATCCTCGCGCGGCCGTGCACCCCGACTCCGATCCGGATCCGAGCGTTCACACCCGCCGCGGCTCGCCGGCCGGAGTCACTCCGGATTCGGGAGGCGGGGCCGAGAGGCCGAGCGGGCCAGGCAGCGAGGCCCCCGACGGGGACAGGTACTACAGCGCTCACGCCACGCTGACGATGCACGGCGACGCCGGCGGCGACTGGAACACCGTCTCCAGCGGCCCGCGGACCGACCTCCTCCCGCCGCCGCCGCCGCCGCTGTCCGCCGTCACCCTGGAGCCCCGGGGCGACGGGAACCAGAGCCGCGCCCGCACGGAGGAGGAGCCGGAATCCGGAGTCGCTCTGAATTCCGTGGACGGGAGGGCGCAGTCCGACGCCGGTCACGTGCTCAAGCTCCGCCCACACCCCGGCCTGGACCTGGACCTGGACCTGGGCGTCGGCACGGAGACCGGCGAAAGGGGAGTGACGGTGGACTCGTGGCTGGGCGGCAGGGGCCTGGTGTTCGAGGAGGCGGAGGAGGGGCGGGGCCAGAGAGGGGCGGAGACCCGGTCGCGCAGCAGGCGGAGCTGGATCTGGAACCAGTTCTTTGTGATCGAGGAGTACAGCGGCCCCGAACCGGTGCTCATCGGCAGGGTAAGCGTGTGGGTGTGTGTGAGTGTGAGTGTGAGTGTGCGTGTGTGTGTGTGTGTGTGTGTATGTGTATGTGTGTGTGTGTGTGTGTGCGTGTGTGTGTGTGTGTGTGAGAGTGTGTGTGAGTGTATGTGTGTGTGTGTGCGTGTGTGTATGTGTATGTGTGTGTGTGTGTGTGTGTGTATGTGTTTATGAGTATGTGTGTGTGTGTGTGTGTGAGAGTGTGTGTGTGTGTGTATGTGTATGTGTGTGTGTGTGTGTGTGCGTGTGTATATGTGTTTATGTGTGTGCCTGTGTGTGTGTGTTTGTGAGAGAGACAGACAAAAATGAAATGCTGTAAAGAATATGCACGTGTTCCTCCTTCCTTTTGCCAGAGGAACATTTCAGGCTGTTATGCCCCTGTGCTCTGCTCTGTCTCTGCTAACATTCCGCATTTGGCTCCTGATGTCTGGGCTATTCAGGGCTGTTGCATTATAGTGCCAACATTCCGCATTGGTGCAGTATGTCGCCAATGTTTAGTACTGTTGCATTACACTGGTAATATTCCGCATTGACGCATTACAACTCCAATATTCAGAGCTGTTGCATTATACAGCCAACATTCCTCATTGGTGCAGTACGTATTCGATATTCAGTGCTGTTGCATTATACTGCCAACATTCCGCATTGGTGCAGTACGTATCTGATATTCAGTTCTGTTGCATTTACACTGCTAGGATTATGCATTGGTGCAGTACGTATCTGATATTCAGTGCTGTTGCATTTATACTGCTAGTTTTATGCATTGGTGCATTGTATTGCCAATACTGAGCCCTGTTACATTATATCACCAGGGGTTCAGCATTGTGGTGTTCCATTTGCCAATACTCAGTGTGGATGCATTGCACCTGCAGCATCCAGCGCTGTGACTCTACAGCATATCAGCGCTGTGACTCTACAGCATATCAACGCTGTGACTGTACAGCATCCAGCGCTGTGACTGTACAGCATCCAGTGCTGTGACTCTACAGTATCCAGCGCTGTGACTCTACAGCATATCAGCACTGTGACTCTACAGCATATCAGCGCTGTGACTCTACAGCATCCAGCACTGTGACTCTACAGCATATCAGCGCTGTGACTCTACAGCATATCAGCACTGTGACTCTACAGCATCCAGCGCTGTGACTCTACAGCATATCAGCGCTGTGACTCTACAGCATCCAGCGCTGTGACTCTACAGCATCCAGCGCTGTGACTCTACAGCATATCAGTGCTGTGATTCTACAGCATATCAGCGCTGTGACTCTACAGCATCCAGCGCTGTGACTCTACAGCATCCAGCGCTGTGACTCTACAGCATATCAGCGCTGTGACTCTACAGCATCCAGCGCTGTGACTCTACAGCATATCAGCGCTGTGACTCTACAGCATCCAGCGCTGTGACTCTACAGCATCCAGCACTGTGACTCTACAGCATCCAGCGCTGTGACTCTACAGCATCCAGCGCTGTGACTCTACAGCATATCAGCGCTGTGACTCTACAGCATCCAGCACTGTGACTCTACAGCATATCAGCGCTGTGACTCTACAGCATATCAGCCTGTGACTCTACAGCATCCAGCGCTGTGACTCTACAGCATATCAGCGCTGTGACTCTACAGCATCCAGAGCTGTGACTCTACAGCATCCAGCGCTGTGACTCTACAGCATCCAGCGCTGTGACTCTACAGCATATCAGCGCTGTGACTCTACAGCATCCAGCGCTGTGACTCTACAGCATCCAGCGCTGTGACTCTACAGCATATCAGCGCTGTGACTCTACAGCATATCAGCTGTGTCTCTGGTAATCAGCCGTATTGTTTCGCCAGTATCCAGCACTGCGGCGGTATTCCTGCCCGCCGTTCAGCTGTGTTGCATTTTTATTGTCAGTATCTGAGGCTCCTCCAGTACCCCTAGCATCCAGCACCGCCCTGGAAACACTCTAACACACACACACACACACACACACGCACGCGCACACACACACACACACACATACTCATGCATACACACACACACACACACACACACACACACACACGCACATGCACACACACACACGCACACTCACACACACACGCGCACACTCTAACACACACACTCTAACACGCACACACACTCTAACACGCACACACACTCTAACACACACGCGCACACTCTAACACACACACTCTAATACACACACACACACGCGCACACTCTAACACACTCACTCTAACACGCACACACACACATACACACACTCTAATACACACACACAAGCACACACACACACACACACTCTAATACACACACACACACACACACACACACACACAGAGTTTTCATCCACTCTAGCGCTTTAATCTCCTCCCGATTTTTAACGGTTTGATAACGTTTCTCGGTCGAGTGGCGAGGACGCGGGGTTATCTGGGGCTGTCTGCGGGAGCGCGACTCTTATAGAGCCTGGAGTCTGGGAGGCATGGGGGGGGCGCAGGCGGGAGGCAGGCAGGGGGTGTACTTTGTGCCAGAGGCCGGAGTGTGTCTCTTATAGAGCCTGGAGTCTGGGAGGCATGCTGGGGTGCGGGGGGGAAGGGGGGTGGAGTGGGTGGGGGTTTGGGGGGAAGAGGGGGGGGGGGGCAGGCAGGGGGTTGTACGGCGTGCCAGAGGCCTGTGGTTTTTAGGATTTGAGGGGTATAGATAGGCGGATTTGAGTCCAGTGCGGAGCCCTTGAGTGAGCATGGTAAAACCACACGGTGGAACTGTCTGTGTGGAATCGGCTCTGCGGCTGCAGAGACCACACGTTCTCTCCTCCAATCAGAGGCACTCCTAACAGAGGTGACTCCTCGCTGAACGCATTACTGTGCGTTTCCTCAGCAAGTGCGCGCTTAACGCGTCTGCTAGGAGAATGAGCTCTCAGTAACAGAACAGACAAGAGCAAGATAAGCGGAGTCGTGATTCATACACACCTACACCCGCACACCGACACCCACACACACACACACAGACCCACGCACACAGACACACCGACACCCACCCACACACACACACCCACACACACAGACACACCGACACCCACCCACACACACACACATCCACCCACACATAGACACACACGCACACACACATACACACCACCCACACACAAACACTCACACATATACACCTACACCTACACCCACACACACACACCGACACCCACACAAACACATATACCCACACACACACACACACGCGCGCACACAGACACACGACACCCACCCACACACACACACCGACACCCACACACACACACACACACACAAACATCAACCCACACATATACACACACACACACACACACATACACACCCACACCCACACAAACACTCACACATACACACCTACACCCACACACCGACACCACACACACACACACACACACACACACCCACGCACACAGACACACCGACACCCACACACACACACACACACCCATACACACACAGACACACGACACCCACCCACACCCACACACACACACATCCATCCACGCACACACACATACACACCCACACACACACAAACACTCACTCATACACACCTACAACTACACCCACACACACACACCGACACCCACACACACATATACCCACACACACACGCACGCACACACCCACACACACGCACCGACACCCACCCACACACACATGCGCACACACACACACACACCCACACACACACACACACGCAGGCCTCAGTGTGGACGTGGAGTGCTGCCAGTCCGTGGAGCTGACACCCTCCGCAGCCTACGCTGTCCGCATGCTCTCCATGTCTGCACGCTGCATAAATCTCTCACACAATATAAAGCTCTTATTAATCTTTAATCTCCCCTTCAGCCGGAGCGAGCGCGCTCCGCACTCCCTCCATCAGCGCTCCTGTTGCTGTTGTTGTTGTTGTTGTTGTTGCTGTTCGTCGCGAAAATGAAATAATAACAGATGATGGAGAAGCAGTAAAAATGGGAGTGCGGAGCAGCGCGGGGGGGGGGGGCGGCGTGGGTGGGGGGGGGCGGCGGGGGTGGGGGCGGCTGTTGGGGGGGGGG